>NW_007727019.1:471671-474966 GCF_000696425.1 Galeopterus variegatus
GCATAGAATTCTTCAGAGAGGAGTCCTTTTTTTGGACAATGTTTCGTTTTTATAGTACTTTCCTGTGTCTCACTTTATTCGGTGACTTTGCCCTAATGCCGAACCATCCACAAAATGAGAGTGGTCACTTCCTCCTACTGATTCCCTGAAGGCAACACGGCAGACAAGTCACTATTGTGTAGTTCTGGGAGCAGGGGGCATGCTGCTTGGAGGTTATGTTTACTGTGAACATTTCCTCCTAGTAAATCCGCTTTCTGAAGTCCCAGCCACTTCCTCTCTCAGGTCCCACAGTGCGCTGTGATGGTCAGAGAGGAAGTGAGGGTCAGGGAGTGATTTTGATCCTTATCCTGTATTTAGGATTCTAGCTTCCCCTCACCTCCCTAGAGGTTTTGTTCTGGAAAACAGCACTTGTTTTCCAAGGAACAAAGTTTTCTGGAAAGCAGGAAGTCCATCCTGCAGATCCCTGTGTGGGGCTGTGAGCAGGGAGCCATGTTCTAGAAGCCCTTGGGTGTTTTTCTGCTAGGGAGGCTGAGCTAGGATTTGGGGTACAGGATCCCGGGAGCAGACCCAGGAGGTCAGACTGTACCCGCTTTTGGTAGAACACGGCTCCAGTTGGAATTGCAGGGACTCAGTAATTATGAAGGGCTTTGTGATCCAAAGGCTGTAGTTCCAGATCTGTCTTTTCTAGGAACATACTTACATTTCTTTGGACCTCTGTTTGTCACCAGCAAAATGGAGATAGTAATACTTTCCCCTCTTAGCTTGTGGAGATAGGTACAGATTTGAAAAGGGAAGAAGAAGGTAAAGTTACTAGTGTCCGGAAAATGCAGAGAGTTGTGTTTTCCCCACCACTCTACTAGGCATGTTCTACCAAGACAGAATGTCCATCTACCCTTCTGGGGACCTGGGGGGACAGCTCACATAGTAAGATGCCAGTCCCCTCCCTCGCAGAGGCTGGGTTCTGAGATCACTCCCTGGTTTGTGTGGCTCAGTATTTCTAAAGTGGACACTATTAGGGGATATTATTAGATATTCTGGGAAAGCATGCTCATGCTTGGTTTAATTTGGGAAAAACTGGATTAAAAAATTAAGCACATTCTTTATTGTAGGTCTTCTTGGAGCATTTAATATGCTAATTTCATTGAGCATTTCAAAGGGGGCAGCATAAAATGCAGCCTTTCCCAGTTGTTTTGATCACAGAAAAACATTTTTCTCATGCGTGTGTCTTAGAAAAGGGTGGTAAATGCTGTTCATTTTTATGCCTTTGGCTATACAAAATATCTAAAGTCCTTATTGATTTTGACTAACCAAGATTAGGCTATTCTTGATGTCAGCCTCATTAAAAAAATATCCACTACTAAAAACCATTCTCTTGAACTCCTGCTTCTGGGAATATGGGGTAGACATACTTTTTCCTATTCCTTCTGCTAAGTACAACTTAAAACCGTAGACATTATATATAAAACAAACATAGGAAAGCTTTGAAATGTGGAGAGAAGAAGGCAAGGTGGCTAGGGACCCCGGGACCTGAGGAATGACACAGAGATCCATTCTTGGGTTTCCTTTTGACCTCATATTATCTCAGACTTGCACCTAAGAATCCAGCAACCTGGAAACAGCAACAAGTACAGCCAAAAACCTCTTTAGCAAAGGACCAGGAAAGGGACAACTGAGCAAGACAGAAGTCTTTCAGACTAATTAACAGCTGTACTCCAGCGAGACACCACAGAAAAAACTGTAGCCCACCTCCATCCTCACCAGCAAAGGCCAAGTGGGGACACCCCAACTAGAGTGGTGTCTGAGAAGGCCAAGTAGGGAGCTAGGACTTTCATCCGTGCTGGCCAGTAATGATGTACCACAGTGTCAGAGGAAACCACACAGGAGGTGGACTTCTACCCCCACCCAAGAGTAATGATATGCATCCCCAGTCCTTGGCTGGGATGGTATTAAAGGAGACCTAGTGGAAAGTCAGGACTTTCATTATTGCCCAGCAGTAATGAGGCCACCCCTACAACAATGTCAGTGGAGACCATGTTGGGAGGCAGAACTCCCACCCAGCAGTAACAAGGAGCCTCCCCCCATATCAGTGGAGGCTGCCTGGAGAACCTGGAATTCTACCTCTATCTGGCAATAATGAAGCAGCTTGACCCTCCATTCTCTGGCTTGAGCAGGGTCAAAGAAAGCCAGCTAATACAGAAAATATGAAAATGTCCAGGTTTCAATCAGAAATTGCTCATTGTGCCAAAAGCCCAAAAGATGTCAAGCTGAATGAAAAAAGATAATTGATAGATATCAACACAGAAAAGACAGAGACATTGGAATCATTTGGTGATGATTTTAATGCAGCCGTGATGAAGATGCTTCACTGAGGGATTATGAACATGCCAGAAACAGGTGAAAAAGTAGAAAGCCTCAGCAAAGAAATAAAAAATCTTGACAGTTAGACAATATAAAAACAAAATAAAATTTTAGAACTTAAAAAATATAATAAGTGAAATTTAAAAACTTACTGGATAGGCTCAACAACGGAATGGAGAGAACGAGAAAAGAATCAGTGAGCTAGAAGATAGAACAACAGAATTTACACAACTTGAGCAACAGAAAGAAGATAGACTAAGGGGAAAGAAACCTCAAACAAACAGAGCTTCAGGTGCTTGTGGGACTACAACAAAAGGTGTAACATTTGTATCACTGGAGTCCCAGAGAGAGAGAAAAAAGAGGGAAGAAATAAAATATGTGAAGAAACAATTGCTGGCAAGCTTCCAAATTTAGCAAGAGATATAAAACTACAGATTCCAAAAGCTGGTGAATACCAAATCAGATAAACTTAAAGAAATCCACTCCAAGACACACAATATTCAATTTCTGAAAGCTAAAGACAAATAAAAAATTTCAAAAGCAGTCTGAGAAAAACGGCACTTCCCCCAAAAAATAAAATAAGAAAAACTAATTTTATTTATTTATTTTTTGATGGCTGGCTGATAGGGGATCAGAACCCTGGACCTTGGTGTTACAAGCACCACACTCTCCCAAGTGAGCTAACCAGCCAGTGCAAGGAAAACTAATTTGAGTGACAGTAAATTTATGGACAGAAACCATGGAGGCCAGATGAAATTAGCATAACAATTTTTTTTTTTTTTTTTTTTGTCTTTTTGTCTTTTTTCCGTGTCCGGCAACGGATCGCAACCCTCAGTGTTGCCCCCGTACCGGACCGGGACCGGCAACGGGATCGCAAGCCTTGGTGTTGCTCCCGCGCCTCGCTCAGCCAGTGAGCGGGAACCGGTCTGTATGTGGG
>NW_007727019.1:475340-483772 GCF_000696425.1 Galeopterus variegatus
GCCGCGCTTCCCAAGCGGCGCACTATCCAGTGCGCCACCGGGCCGGCCCTAGCATAACAATTTTTAAGTGCTGAAAGAAAAGAATGGTGAGGATCTGACAACTAGTTAAAATATCCTTCAGAAATGAAGGGGAAATCAAGACATTTTGAGATGAAGGAAAATTAACAGAATTTGTTGCAAGCAGACCTATCCTAAAAAAATGGCTAAAGGAAATTCTCTACACAGAAACAAAAATGAAAAAAGAAGGGAATTTGGAATATCAGGAGGTAAAATGAACACGGTAAGCAAAAATTTGGGTAATTATAATAGGCTTTACCTCTCCTCTTGAGTTTCCTGTTATGTTTTATGGCTGAAGCAAAAACTACACCACTGTTTAATATGGTCCTAAATGTATGTAGAGGAAATGTTTAAGGCAGTATTATTAAAAAACAGGAGTGTAAAGGTAAGTAAGGTTTCTATACTTTACTTGAACTGGTAAAATGACAACACAGTAGACTAATAAATTATGTACATATAATGTAATAGTTAGAGCAACCACTAAAAAGCTAAACAAATAAAATACTTTTAAAACTATAGATACACCAAATGGAATTCTACAAAATGTCCAAGTTAACTCACTAAAAGGTGGGAAAAGGAAAAAGATGCTGAAAATAGAACAAACGGAAAACAAAAAATAAAATGGCAGCCTTAAGCCCTAACCTATTAATAATTACTTTAACTGTAAATGGCCTAAAAATACCAACTATAAGACAGATTTGCTGAGTGGGTCAAAAAACATGACCCAACTATATGCTGTCTATAAGAAATTCACTTCTAATATAATGATACAGGCATATTAAAAGTAAAAGAATGGAACCATTCCTCACCCATTAGGATGGCTATTATTAAAGAAAACTTACACATACAAAAAAAAGAAAAACAGAAAATAACAAGTGTTGACAAGGATGCGGGGAAACTGGAACCCTTGTGTTTCTGGTAGTCATGTAAAATGGTGCAGCCACTATGGAGAACAGAATGGTGGTTCCTCAAAAACTCAAACATAAAATTACTATATGATCCAGCAATCCGCTTCTGGGTATACAGCCAAAAGAAATGAAAGTGGGGACTTGAACAGGTATTTTCACACACATGTTTATAGCAGCATTATTCATAATAGCCAAAAGGTAAAAGCAACCCATCTGTCCATCGATGGGTGAGTGGATAAACAAAATACATATACATACAATGAAATATGATTCAGCCTTAGAAAGGAAGGAAATTCTGACACATACCATGGATGAGCCTTGAAGACATTATGCTAGGTAAAATAAGCCAGTCACAAAAGGACAAATACTGCATAATTTCAATTATATGAGGTATCTATTATTGCCAAATTCACATAGACTGAAAGTAGAATGATGATTGCTAGGGCAGGGCAGAGGGAGGAATGGGAAGTCGTGTTTAATAGGTATAGAGTTCCAGTTTTGAAAGATAAAAAAAGTTCTGGAGATGGTGAATATTGTACAATATAAATGTACTTAATGCCACCAAACTGTACACTTAAGGAGGTTAAAAAAAGTAAATGGATAGAAAAGGATATATTGTGCAAACATTAATCAAAGGAAAGTTGGAGTGGCTATATTAATATTAAAGAAAGTAGATATCAGAGAAGAGAAAATTATCAGAGACAGGAGCATTGTATCATGATAACTGCCAAGAAAACATGGCAATGCTAATTGGGTATGCACCAAACAACAGAGCTGCAAAATATGTAAAGCAAAAACTGATAAAATAGACAGGAACAATAGAAAAGCCCACAATTATAGTTGGAAACCTCAGCAACCCTCTCTCAACAATTGATATAAACAACTAGACAGAAAATCAGCAAGGATAAAAGAACTCAGCAACATCAATCAGCAGGATCTACTCAATATTTATAGAAAATTCCACTCAACGACAGCAGAATACACATTGTTTTCAAACACCTACAGAACACATACCAAGATAGACCATATCCTGGGCCACGAGACAAACTTTAACAAATTTAAAAGAATTGAAATCATACAGAATACATTCTCTGACCATAGCGGAATTGAATTAGAGATTGATAACAGAAAGGTAACTGGAAAATCTTCAGATACTTTCAAACTAAACAACACACTTAAGAATAACCCATGGGTCAAAAAAGAGGGCTTAAGGGAAATAAAAAAAATACCTTTCAAAGAAAACAAAAATACAACACATCAACATTTGCGGGGAACAGCTAAAGCCGTGCTGAGAAAGAAATTTGTAGCACTAAATGCTTACATTAAAAAGAATAATCTCAAATCAATAATCTAAGATCCTACCTCAAGAATCTAGGAGGAAAAAAAAAAAGAAAGAAAAACAAAATAAGTCCAAAGCAAAGAGAAGGAAGGAAACAATAAAGGTAATATCTAAAATTCTTGAAATTGAAAACAGAAAAGCAATAGAGAAAATCAATGAGACAAAGAACTGTTTTTTGACAAGATCAATAAAATCAGCAAATTCTTAGTAAAACTGACAAAGACAAAGAGAGACACAAATTACCAATATAAGGAATATCAGGCTATCACTGTAGACCTTGTAGGTATCAAGAGGATAATAAAGGACTGTATGAACAACTTTATTGTTGTTTGAACTTCCTCCAAAAAACACAACCACAACTCACCCAACATGAAATATATAATTTGATTAGCCCCTATAGTAATTAAGAAATTTAATTTCAAATTTAAAAACTCCAGGCCCAGTTGGTTTCACTGGAGAATTCTGCCAATTGTTCAAAAAATAATCACCACAAGTTCTACACAATCTCTTCTAGAAAATAAAATACAGCTTCATTTTATGATACCAAACTACAGTGAAGTACACACCTATCAGAACGGCTAACATAAAAAATAGTGACAACACCAAAGGCCAGAGAGGATGCGGAGAAACTGGATCACTCCGAGACTGCTGGTGGGCATGTAAAATGTCCAGAGGTCTGGACTCTTCCCCCATGAGGGAGCTGGACTTGGGTATTTCCCTTCCCCAGGTAGGTTAGGCTTTGATAAAACTCTGGCAACTGAGGCTCTGGTAAAATCGTTTCTCCTTGTTAAGAACAGAATGCTTTGTTGTATTTCAAAATAGTTCCTTGTGCAGGAAGCACAGGGGATTTTTCTCTCATCTTCACTGTGAGAACCTGGTAGGGTTCCTGCAGGTAGAACTCACAAAAGTGTGGTGCTCCCACTCTCTTGCCCCCGTGACTGGGTCCTCTGGAGTTTTTAATCCTCAGACTTGTTCACACAGAGCCTCCAACAATTTGTCAGTTACAGTTCAGGGTTTCCTACTCCAGCACTGGTTCCCATGGATGTTTCTACTCATGGTTTTCCACTCTTGTGCATTGCAGTTCTTTGTATCTGCCTGTCTGTTTAATTTTGGGGGCAGTGGTTTGCCCTGTGTCCTCACTTCTGTGATGGATCTAAGAAGAGTTGTTGATTTTCAGTTTATTCAGCTTTTTACTTGTTAGAATGAAGTGGTGACTTCCAAGCTCCTCACATGCTGGACCAGAAACTACAAGTCTGAAGGGCTGTATAAAATAGACATAAAGTTTCTTCAACTTTCTGTTTTACAAGTCACATGGTAAATAGACTACTTTTATTTTCCTTCTAGAAAAACTGATGTCAGGGGACATGAGAAAACCCCAGGAGGCTCAGGCCCTCTTGGAGAGGTGGGAGAGCTTTGTGGTAGCTGGCAAGCACAATATTTATTGTTGGCCCAGAAACCCTCTGGTTTGTCTGCTGCCAACCTGTTTCCCCACAGAGAATGAACTTGGAAAACAGGACCCTGTCCCTTTCTTACTGTCAAGGAAAATATTTGCCATTAGCTTAAAAGAAAACATCCACATAAGGGAACCGGATGAACATGGGCTGTGCCATCTTGGGGCAAAATATGCTCAGGGATGTTTTGATACAATTAGTTCTTCCTCAAGTGCTGAGCCCCTTTCCATAGTGCCCTAATTTAGTTTTCTCAAGGACACAAAATTCCAGAAAATTTAATCTGTCGAAGACTCTCTAGGTGGCCACTCTGGACATGCTGTGCTCAAAGGCATGGTAGCACAAAGGCCGGGAGCAGGGGCTATAGATTGAGTCAGGGCCATTACAGACCTGTGCTATTTAACTTTCTCAGCCAAGGTTTCCTTACCCCACTTCTCTGAGCAATTGTGAGCATAAGTGACATAATGTATGTAAAGCATTTGACATAGTGCTTAGGACATGGAGGGGGTTAAAGAAATGCTGCTATGACCTGTCACCTCTCCCCCAGGGTGATGGAGATGCAAAGGATTACTCAAAGCCCATTTCTTTGGAGCAGTGAGAGGCCCCAAAGGGGTTAATTTTCCAGGAACCCTCAAAAGAGCAGCATTCCTTGGAAAAATAACACCGAACTAGGGTCTTCTCTCAGTATTTATTCTCCAGGCCAGAAAGTTACAGAAAAGGACCATAGGTGGTTACAAAAATAACAGTAAGATAATTGTCATGGCAACAATCATTAGGTTTAGCTGCACAAAAGACATCTGCCCTTAGAGCCAGCAATTTTCCTGTGTTACGATTCTTTATCTACAACAGAGACTTTAGCCCAGGGAAAGTTTCTTGTCTTTTGCAAGCTTAACATTTCTATGTGTAATTTTAAAAAGTTAGGCTATACCTGAAACTACAGGGCCTTGGAAGCTAGGCCCTGTGAAATACTTTTGCTTTATAAATGTTAGTATACTACATAATGAGCTAGTTCCTTTTCCTTCTGTGGGGCTGTTTGCTAATTGGGAGGTCCAGAGAGAGAGCATGAGGAGACAGCACAAGGAAATCTGAGGAGCTTGATATCTGACAAAGGCCCTGGATGAAAATGACGTTGGAGTTAAGGTAGGGGCTGGCTTTGTGTTTTTTAAAAACATTGACTGCTGCTACTCCCAGCTAAAAGGTCATTCTTTTCTAGGGTGTGGTGAGCTAAATAGTATCCCCCTAAAACTCATGTTCACCTGGAACCTCGGAATATGACCTTATTTGGAAATAGGATTTTTGCAGATATAATTAGTGAGGGATTTTGAGATGAAATCATCGTGGATTTAGGGTTGTCCTAAATTCAGTGACTGGGGTCCTTTTAAGACAAGGAGAGGACTCACAGCGAAGAATCCTGTTTGAAAGTGATTGGAGTTTTACCACCACAAGCCAAGGAATGCTTAGGTCACCAGAAACTGATAGACAAGAAAAGATCCTTAGCTTTTGAAGGGAGCATGGCCCTGCTGACACCTTGATTTTGTACTTCTAGCTCCCAGAACTGTGAGAGAATAAATTTCTGTTGTTTGAAGTCACCCAGTTTGTTATGGCAGCCCTAGGAAACTGATAGAGTAAATGAGGAAAACCCAGTGACAGGACCTTTGGAGCCACAGAAACACTACAGCAAGGTTTGTACCTTGGCACTATTGACATTTTTGGCCAGGTCATTCTTTTTTGAGGGGGCTGTTCTGTGCATTGTGGGGTGTTTAGCAATATTCCTGGCCTCTACCCTCTAGATGCCAGTAGCACCCCCGTCACAGTCATCAACCACATACTTCTCTAGCATTGTCAAATGTCCCCTGGGGGGCCAAATAGCCTCCAGGTTCAGAACCACTGCATAAGACACACAAGTTTGTGACCCACAGAGACGACTGCTTTGAGGAATCAGAAACAAATAAACACTTAGGATTTTGTCTCTTGGGTTGCCCGGCAGGCTGGCAGGAGACAAGTAATAAAACTGATTTGAGGACACTAATGGTTGTCTCCTCTCCTGCTGATTTCTCTCTTTGGCCTGGATACACTCTGTAGCTCATCATCTCAAAAGGCTACCTGGTCATTTAGAGAAGAGAGAGAAAGAGAAAGCACAGGTGACTGCAGAACCCAATGCAGGCCTTTGCCCTGGCCTTGGTGGGGGCCCTCCTAGGAAGTCACATTAGAAGTCAGTTCCCTGGGGTCATAGTTTCTGTGGCTGGGACAGGGAGTCACATCCTCAGGCCTAATTTGGCTCTTGGGAGATGGCTGCGGAAGACAGGGAGGCAGGAGAGAGGAACGCTGAGCATAGGTCCAGCCCAATTCCTCTGAGGCCTCACAGTGCTGGAGAGGAAGACAGCCCGGTTAAAACAGGATTTACACATCATTGATTTTTTTCTCTTTAATCTTGACATCATTCATTTTCTTTCCTAAAAAGCCAACTCATGAATTGTTCAGGAGCAGCCAACTTTTTTTATTTGTAGTGACAGGAGTCACTGATGTGTAGCTAATGGGAACCACAGATAATCCCAACATTCACTGGAGTCCCTCACCATGGCTTTAACATTTCAGTGGGAGCCAGAGACAGACCACAGGGAGAGGGACACCTGAAAGATCCAAAAAAATAACTGGAACGGAGCCATTTGTCTTGATTTTCTTTCTTTCTTTCTTTTTTTCCTGCCTTCTTCTTTGGGCAGGGAAGCCATGCATCACAATGAGTCAGCAGGGTGTGACAGGTTCCTCCCTGCCAGCCCCTCCACCCCCCGCCCAAGGCCTGGCAGTATTTGATGCATCTCTGCTGTTGTTCCTTGGGGTACAGTATCCAGGCAACAATAAAACACCCTCTCATACCTGGTGGGAGAACTTGCCAAGGCCCTTTACAGTCCTGCCCTTAGACCTGAGCAGAGGGGGTCCCACTCCAGACCCTGCACATCAACACACATGCACGCACACATGTGCACACACTACATTTATTAAATAAGACAAAAGAGCCTCAGTCACTCAGGACCCATAACACTCAATAACCGCTGTCAAGACTAACACTGCTCAGGCCCCAGGGAAAAGCTGCCCCACATCCCATGCAGGTGAGGGTAGAACTGCAGCCCGGGTCAGAGACAGAGTGCTTCAGAGTGCAGGGAGAACTTCAGTAGTGAAAATACTGAGAAAAGAGAAAAGAAATGAAAAGAACTAGTCAATCCTTCCCCTTAGCTTGAATGCAATAGATTCTCGCAACACAAAGTACCAGACCCCAATTGTGGCAGGTATGCAGTTCTTCCTTCTCTTTGGTTCTTTTTTCTTCCTCCTCTTCTTTGGATGGGTCTGCACTTTATTCTGGAATGATCAATACAGTCTAACACAAGTAGGGTTCTGAAAAATAATAATGAAAGAAAATCCGCTGAAGGGGAAGAACTTAGTCCGTAAATCTGGTTTTCCAGATGTTTTGTAAACGTTTTATAAAAGAGATGGCCTGAAATATAGATCTACCCTATGCTCAACTCTCTTTTGGGTTATTGTCTAGTCTCTTGAACAATTCACTTATATTTTTCCTCTTTTTACTTTCTCTGTGCTGCGTTCTGGGTAATTTCTTTACTGTCCAGCTCACTAATTCATGCCTCAGCTCCAATAAGCCATTTAACCTTTCAATTGACTTTATTTATTTAAGTTATGTTAAGTTTTACATGTAGGAAATCTACTTGGATATTTTACAAATATGAACCGTCATTTAAAAATTTTTCTTTTAAATTTTTTGTTTTTTTCTTTTCTTTTTTTTTTTTGGCCATTCTTTTTTTTTTTGTCCTTTTTGAGACCGGCCGCACCGCGCTCAGCCAGTGAGCGCTGTGAGCGCACCGGTCATCCCTATATAGGATCCGAACCCGCGGCGGGAGTGCTTCCATGCTCCCAGCGCCGCACCCTCCCGAGTGCGCCACGGGCTTGGCCCTTGCCATTCTTTTTGAACAATCATTTTTGAAAGCATCTTGCTCTGTGTACAATTTTAATTCTTTAAGGATGTTAGACATTTATTCAGAATTTTTATCTGATAATGGCAACATCTGATGCCTTTGTGCATCTGGTTTTCTTGTTGGTAGTTTCTGTTGATTCTCACTCATGGTGACTTATTTCCTTCTGCATTATGTAACTTGATATTGTGAATTCATCTATCTTTGGAAATTCTTTAAATCCTGGACTAAAGGTGAGTTTTCCAAGAAATATTTATATTTAACTGTCATTCAATTGGGGTGCTAAAAACCTGATATTTTATTTTTTATTAAAAACATTTTAACTATATTTTTAAATTAATAAACTTGATATTTTAAAAGCAGCTTTAGGTTCACAGCAAAATTAAGCAGAAAGTACAGAGAGTTCCCATATAACCCCCTACTGACATCCTGCACTACAGTGGTGTATCCATTACAATCAATAAACCTACATTGACATATCATTATCAACCAAAGTTCATAGTTTCTATTAGGGTTCATTCTTGGTGTTGTACATTCTGTGGGTTTGAACAAATGTATAATGACATGTATCCACAAAGTACTATCATACAGAATAGTTTCACTGCCTTAAAAATCTTCTGTGCTGGGCCGGCCCGGTGGCGCACTGCTATAGTGCGCCGCTTGGGAAGTGCGGTGGCGCTCCCGCTGAGGGTTCGGATCC
>NW_007727019.1:484234-486446 GCF_000696425.1 Galeopterus variegatus
GCTCCCGCCGAGGGTTCGGATCCCACGTACAGACCGGCCACTCACTGGCTGAGTGAGGGGCAGGAGCAACACCGAGGGTTGCGATCCCGTGGCCGGTCCTGGTCCGGTACGGACGCGACAGTGAGGGTTGCGATCCGTTGCCGGTCACGAAAAAAGACAAAAAGGAGAAAAAAAAAAATCTTCTGTGCTCTGCCTATTCATCCTCCTTCCCACCTAATGCCTGGCAACCACTGATTTTATACTTTCTCCATAGTTTTGCCTTTTCCAGAATGTCATATAGTTGGAATCATATAGTACGTAGCCTTGTCATATTAGCTTCTTTCACCAAGAAATGTGCATTTAAGTTTCCTCCATGTCTTTTCATGGCTTGATAACTCACTTCCTTTTAGTGCTGAATAACATTCCATTGTCTGGATGTACCACAGTTTATTTAACATTTACCTTTTGAAGGACCTCTTGGTTGCTTCCAGTTTTTGGCAATTATGAATATAGCTGCTATATACATCCACGTACAGGTTTTTGTGTGGACATAAGTTTTCGATTGATTTGAGTAAATATCAAGAAACGTGATTGCTGAAGCAGATGTTAAGTCATGTTTAGTTTTGTAAGAAACTGTCAAACTATCTTCCAAAGTGACTGTACCATTTGCATTCCCACCAGTGATGAATGAGAGTTCCTGTTGCTCCACATCCTCATCAGCATTTGATGTCAGTGTTTTGGATTTTGGCTATTATAATAGGCATGTAGTGGCATCTCATTGTTGTTTTATTTTGCAATTTCCTAATGACATATGATGTTGACATCTTTTCATATGCTTACTTACCGTATTAGTCTGTTTCTGTTGCTTATAACGGAAATACATGAAATTGTGTAATTTATAAAAAAATAGAATTTATTTCTTACAGCTTTGGAGGCTGGGAAGTCCAAAGTCTAGGGAACATATCTGGTGAGGGCCTTGTTCTTAGTGGTGACTCTACATTAACACAGGGTATCACATGGCAAAATGGCAGGAGNGCCTTGTTCTTAGTGGTGACTCTACATTAACACAGGGTATCACATGGCAAAATGGCAGGAGCAGAGAGAACTAATCTCTTCACTTGCCCTCCTTTTAAAGCCATCAGAACCACTCTCATTACTCCCATTAACCTATCAATGGGTTAATCCATCCACTTGGGCAAGGTCCTCACAACCTAATCACTTTTTCAAGGCCCCACCTTTCAATTATCATGATAGGATTTCCCACCTTCTTAGCACTGTCACAGTGGGAATTAAGTTTCAGTGAGGTTTGGGTGACATCCAATCCACAGCACTTACCATCTGTATATGATTTGTGGTGAGGTGTCTGTTCAGGGTTTTTTCCCATTTTAATTGGGTTGTTGTTTTCTTATTGTTGATGTTTAAGAATTCTTAGTATATTTTGGGGCCAGCCTGTGGCTTGCTTGGGAGAGTGTGGTGCTGATAACGCCAAGGCAATGGGTTCAGATCCTATATAGGGATGGCCGGTTAGCTCACTGGCTGAGCCTGGTGTTGACAACACCAAGCTAAGGGTTAAGATCCCCTTACCAGTCATGTTAAAAAGAAAAAGAATTCTTAGTATCCCTTACCAGATGTGTCTTTTGCTAGCATTTTCTCCCAGTCTGTGGCTTGTCACTTCATACTCTTGACATTGTCTTTTACAGAGCAGAAGTTTTTAATTTTTTTAAATAATGCTGTTTTTATTTTTATTTTTTAATGCCTCACTTATAGACTCCTGAAAAGTTGGGTCTTATATCCTGTTCTAAATATTGGTAGGCAAGGATTTTTCAGATTTTGGAAAGACAAGAAATTATATAGAGCAGTCTAGAAAGCAAATATTTTTAATTAGAGAACAAGGCCCCATTAACTTTCAGAAAGATCTTTAGTCTCGTCCCATCTAAGGAATATCATGATAGAAAACTTAAATGGCATGGAATGTCAGAAAGACTTAAAAGTACTGTCAGGGCAGGAATAAGACTAACTGACTAAACTTTGGTACAAACTCCTCATAGTTAGTATTCTTTGGAAATCAATAAACTGCCTTTATAGGAAAAAGAAAGCAAAACAGAGAATTTCTTTCTGACAAGAGAATTAGCCTCTAAAAAACAGAGAGAGAGATCCAGAAACAGTGAATCCTGTCATCTCTCCTATTCTTGACTCCCAAAAAGGGGAAACCCTTTGTAGTTTTGTAAAGAAT
>NW_007727019.1:486856-495775 GCF_000696425.1 Galeopterus variegatus
ATAATTGATTATAGATATTTTTTGGGTTCAACGTTGACATATGTTGATAAAATCAATACTACTTACATATATATTGTTACAAATCATACTTATTCTTTATGCCCCTGTTCAATCTCTCTCCATCCCCTCTCCCTCCCCACTCTAATTACCCTAGATTTCTTCTCTGTTTCTGAAAGAGTAATGGTTACTCTCTTGATGTGTTGCCCAGATGATCTGTCCAATGCTGAGAGGTGTGTTCGGGTCCCCCAATATTATCGTAGAGAAGATGCTTCTTCTATCACTTTGAAATGGGCTTTGTGGAGAGAGATGTCCCCTTCTATTCTTTATTTCTGGTGGTGACTCTCCCTGTGTCAATGGACTCCAGTGGCTGGCGAGCCATCTGCATGGTGGTTGTAGTGTCTAGCAGCTTTCATAGCAGTTTTGGTTATTGTGGTGGCTGTGGTGGGCCACCCACATGGAGATGATGTTTTTGGTATGCTCCTTACCTAGTTGGTGATGGTGTGGCGGTGTGCCTGGTTGTGGGAGGGGGTCAGTCCCTGGCTCTGTGCCTCAGGACCCCACGTGGGCCCTGTGGCACTGGCAGTGTGCCTGGTTGTTCCCCCTTTCTGGCTTGGTAGCCCAGGGGACTTGTAGTCCTTCTAGGTGTTAATAGGTGTTCTTTGGTGAAATGAGACCTTTACTGGTTAATATCAAACTTTTTCTCTGATTTGTGGTATTTTGTTTTATCTTTCAGTTCTGTGTTGGATTATTTGCGGTTCCCACCACTTAAACTCTGCACTGGAACTGATTTGTTGTCCTTTGCTTGCTTCTAAAATGGAAGAACTTCCTGTGGGGACCAGCACTTGAACTCTGTGGTTGAGCTAAATTGCTGCTTTGCTGTTGATTCCCTGGGGAAGGCTTTTTGTGCAGCTCAGGTTTTAATGGTTGACTTTATAGGACTTCTGGGTTTAGTGAAATCCAATGCACCTGGGTTGTGTAGAAACACTGGTCTGGGCCTGAGTCTTTTCATCAAACTGCACCCCATGCAATTCTATGTTGCTTCCCCCCCCCCCACAGATTTGTCCCCCCACTTCCCCTGGGTGATGGAGCTGCAAAGGATTACTCAAAGCCCATCTCTTCCAAGCAGTGAGAAGCCCCAAAGTGGTTAACTTCCCCAGAACCCTCAAGCAAGAGGCATCCCTTCCTTGGGAAATTAACCCTGAATTGCAGTTCTCTTCCTGCATTTATTTTTCAGACCAGAAGGTTACAGAAAGAGAACATAGGTGGGTTATAGTTTAACAATACAGGCTGGTAACTCTCAGTGAAACAAGTCAGATGACATTCCATTAGACAATTAAGTGATCCACCAAGAAAAGCTTGATCTTAGCAGACATTCCTTCTCCCTCTAGCAATTTTTCAGTATCTTTACACATTAATCAGTAACTAGTCTGTCTTTGAGCCAGCAACCTTGCTGTGCCACAAATCTTTATCTTACACCAGAGACTTTATAGCCTGAGGAAAATTTCCAGTCCTCCGCAAGGTCAATATTTGAAACTGCAAGGTTTTGGAAAACCAGGCCCTGTGAAGTACATTTGCTTTAATTCTATATTCCTTTTTTTTTTTTTTTTTTTTTAAAGATGACCAGTAAGGGGATCTTAACCCTTGACTTGGTGTTGTCAGCATGACACTCTCCCAAGTGAGCCATGGGCTGGCTCCAATTCTTTATTCCTGACCAGTCTCCTCTGAGTGCTCCTACGCTGATTGTGGGTGGATTGGCTGTCCTTGCTGTGCCCCAGTGGGCCTGTCTCCCCCACTGCCCATGCTCCAAACACTTCCTATTGGATGGGCCCTGTGCCGGTCCCTGGTGATGACTCACCGGCCTCTGAATGGCTCCCCTTTTTCAGCTGTTCTGGCTCCTCACCCCTGCGTGGGTCCACAGGAACCCTATTAGTGGTCTTGCTGGCCTGGGGGCCACCAAGTCCCTCTTCTCTCCTGCCACCTCCAAGCAACTTCATCGAAGGGCACAGCTATGGCTTTTGCCAGCTCCTGCTCTGTGCTCAGCAGCTCCAGCCTGGATGCGGCCAGGGTTGGAAACAGTCAGAGCAGTTTTTTCTTTCTGTTGTCATGGCTTCTCCCACCTTGATGAGCTCTGTAGGTCTCTCCTCCTCTTCCCCTGAGCTCTAGCAGCCCCAGCTTGGCTTTTGTTGCTTTTTAATAGCTGTAAATTAGTTGATTTGTGGGAGAGAGTGATGCTGGGGACCATCTATTCCTCCATCTTGACTGAAAGTTCAGAAGTTTTTAATTTTAATAAAGTCCAGATTATCAATGATTTCTTTCATGAATTATACTTTTGGTGTTGAATCTAAAAAGTTAGTGCCATACCCAAGATTTTCTCCAATGTTATCTTCTAGGAGTTTTATAGTTTTGCATTTTACATTTAGGTCTATAATCCATTTCAAGTTGATTCTAGTGAAGAGTGTAAAGTTTGTGTCTAGACTCATGTTTTTGCATGTGGATGTCTAGTCATTCCAGCATCATTTGTTTAAGGACTATCTTTTCTTTATTTCACTGCCTTTGCTCCTTCATCAAAGACCACTTGACTATATTTATATGGGTCTATTTCTGTGTTTCCTTTTCTGTTCCATAGGTTTGTCCGTTCTTTCAACAATACCACACTGTCTTGATTACTGTGGTTTTTAGTAAGTCTTGAAGTTGGGGAGTGTCAATCTTCCAACATTGCTCTTCTTCAACATTAAGTTGACTATTCTGGGTCTTTTGCCTCTCCATATAAACTTTAGAATTAGTTTGTAAATATCCATAAAATAACCTTCTGGGATTGCATTGAATCCATAGGTCAAGTCTGGAAGAACTTACATCTTGACAATATTGAGTCTTTGTATCTATGAACATGAAAGATCTCTCCATTTATTGACTTCATCTTTGATATCTTCCATTTGAGTTTTGTAGTTCTCTTTATATAGATCTTGCACTTATTTTGCTAGATGTATGTCTAAGAATTTCATTTTTGGGGGTGCTATATAAATGATAATGTATTTTTTATTTCAAATTCCACTTGTTCATTGCTGGTATAAAAGAAAGCAAGTGACTTTGTTTATTTAACCTCATATCCTGCAAATTTGCTGTGATCACTTATTAGTTATAAGAATTTTTTTTTTTGATAAATCCTTTTGGATTTTCTACATAGATGATCGGTAAACAAAGATAGTTTTATTTCTTTCCTTTTATTTCTTTTTCTTGTCTTGTTCATTAGCTAGGACATTAGTATGATGTTGAAAAGCAGTGGTGAGAGGAGACATCTTTGCCTTGTTCCTGATCTTAGTGGAAAAACTTCGAGTTTCTCATCATGAAGTATGATGTTAGCTGTAGGTTTCTTGCAGATGTTCTTTATCAAACGAAGGAAGTTTCCTTCTATTTCTATTTTACTGAGATTTTATTTTTATATTTCTCAGTGTGTATCTTTTTAGCCATATAAATAGTGTTTTTCCAAACCCTCAAAGAGCTGACAACTAAGTAACCATGAAAATTTAGAAGAAAAAATTTTGATATATACTGTTTTTTATTGTAGTAAAAAACACATAACATAAAATTTACTATACTGACCATTTTTAAGTGTACAGTTCAATAGTGTTAAGTATGTTCATATTGTTGTAAAACAGATCTTTAGAACTTTTTTACCTTGAAAATCTGAAACTGTATGCTCATTAAATGACAACTTCCCTTTTCTTCCTCCCTCAACCCCTGGTAATCACCATTCTACTTTCTCTTTTTATACATTTGACTACTTTTGATTCCTCATATAAGTGGAATCATACAGCATTTGTCTTTTTGTGACTGGCTTATTTCACTTAGCATAGTGTTCTCAAGATTCATCCATGTTGTAGCATGTGACAGAATTTTTTTCTTTTCAAGGCTGAATAACATTCCATTGTGTGTATATACCACATTTTGTTTATCCATTCGTCCATCAGTAGATATTTGAGTTGCTTCCACCTCATGTCTATTGTGACTACTGCTGCTATAAACATGGGTGTGCAAATATCTCTTTGAAACCTTGCTTTAAATTCCTGCCCAGAAGTGGGGTTGCTGGTTTATATGGTAGTTTTATTTTTAATTTTTTGAGGAAGCTCTATACTGTTTTTCATAGAGGTTACACGATTTTACAATCCCATTAACAGTCCACAAAGGATCCAGTTTCTCTACTCCTTGCCAACACTTATTGTCTGTATTTTTTTTCATAGTAGCCATCTTAATGGGTGTGAGATGATATCTCATAGTGGTTTTGATTTGCGTTTCTTTGATGATTAGTGATGTTGAACATCTTTTCATAAGCTTGTTGTCCAGTCACATATCACCTTTGGAGAGATGTCTATTCAAGTCCTTTGCCCATTTTTTTTTTTTTTTTGTCTTTTGTCTTTTTCCGTGTCCAGCAACGGATCGCAACCCTCAGTGTTGCCCCCGTACCGGACCGGGGACCGGCAACGGGATCGCAACCCTCGGTGTTGCCCCTGCACCTCGCTCAGCCAGTGAGCGGGAACCGGTCTGTATGTGGGATCCGAACCCTCGGGCGGGAGTGCCACCGCGCTTCCCAAGCGGCGCACTTATCCAGTGTGCCACCGGGCCGGCCCCCTTTGCCCATTTTTTAATTGGATTATTTGATTTTTGTTTTGTTATCTCTTCAAGTTCTGATGTCTGGTTCCCACAGTAGCAAAAAAGGGGCAGTGTATAAACAACAGTTGCACATGGTGACCCAGGAACATTTGCAGTATTAGTTCATGTTATTTTCAGTTTTTCCATATGCCAGTCTAGAAGTAACATGCACAAAGCATGAGCATGATTATTCTGGTACTAGGTAGATATTCATACTAGAACTGTGAAAAGTTTTATATTTATCAAAACAGGTAATAAGATTTAATGAAAATTTTGAAAGTTACATTAATGCCAGCTTTATTTAAATTTTTTGATTTAAAAATTTATATTTATTATTCAGAATGTATAATCTGATTGCCTTTTATCATTTTGCATATATTAAATGCAAAATGATTTTTTTTGGAAATGTATGAAAAGTAATTTTATGTTTTTGATTTTTACATATGTAGTTTACATTTTGATAAAAATGTATTCCCACTCTTTGAATACACTATACTTTAAATATAATTATAGTTTAAAAAAATTTTTTAATATCAACAGAACAAAAATTATGTAAAAATCTTGACCATAACTCATTATTAGTGATTTTTCCAAAATGAAGGCAAGAAAGTATTTTATCAAGAAAATATTTACAATAATGAATTATGTTTGTATTTATTACCCATCCAAATAATGTTTGCTTTGAGATGTGTGCAATAAAAAGGAAATCCAGTCATATTTGGTATTTTGCAAACTTTTAGGCATATAAAAACCATAGTCTTATGCATACTTAAAAATTTTGTTGTTATAAAGAAATAATTGTTAAGATAAATACATGAAATATAGTTTATATAGCAGTTTATTAGCAGAGCTATATCTTTTAAATATCTGTATAGGTATATAGTACGCAGACTTCCATTCGTATTGCCCCAAACTTTGCAAACATTAAGGCTGGGCCTACACTTCTGTTTCTCTAATCATGTTAGAAGGTATACTAGAGTTCAAACTATTTACTAAATGCTTACTATAGGTATTACAGTAAGTGCTCTACATGCACTATCTCAGCAAATCCTATAATAACCAATTTTACAGATGATGAAACTGAGACTCAGATGGGCCATGTGCTTTGCCCAGGGTCACCCTGCTAGTTAGTGGCTGAGCCAGGATCTATGTCCTAGCCACCCAACCCCAGAATCAGACCTTCTAACCCAAGCCTCATAAACAAAGGTTTTTGCAGAGGGAACAGGGGTGTAGCTACTGCCATGGTACAGAGCAAGATCGCCAGAGTTTCCTTTTGGCCCCAAAACAGAAAACTTGTTAACTGTGTCTGACTGTCACCTGGGGTCTCTACAGAACAAGGACCCACCCATATTCTACCCTCTGGACCCATCTCTCGCTCAGTCTTGGGGATTGGCCCAAGGGAGGGGGCTCCTGCCTGGGGGGTGGGCAGGTAGCATGTGACCTTTATGCTCAGATCTGTGGGAGCTGGTGTCTTCCTTCCCCTCTGGTTCCTTTTGTGTCTAGACTTCAAACCTCCTCAAGGCAAAGATGAAATGCCTTTTATCTCCTCCTATGTGTGAAGAAGAACAAAAGATAGGTCTTCTTGGCTCACTCATATCAAGGACCCACTGAAACCCTGTAGGAGAACAGAGCATGGATTATAGATAAAGCTTAAATCCATTTTTGCAGGAATTAGGTGGCTTACAAATGAAGGCAATAGCTGTGTTTGGACAATGACTATGTGGGGGCCCTTAAAGCTTTAATGAAATTCTATATATCAAAGCTTCTTACAAACCTCTGAGTCAAGAACATGCAAACTGACCCCTACTCCGCTGGGCCCCAGGAACCATGGTGAGGAGTGGTGGGGAGAGAAGAGAAATGAGTGTCAGCCAGGCTGGGCCATACTGGTTGGCAGCCTGGGCTGACCTCCAGGTAGCCTCACTCCAGGGCTCCCCGAGAGGCAGGTCCCCCAGGGTCAGGGACCTGTTAATCCCAGAGTAGGGAGATGCATCCATCTGTTTACTGCTCTCAGGTGTATGAAGCATAAGGAGGAACTGGGTCAATTATCCCAAACAGTAGTTCTCGAGGTGTAGTGCGGGGATCCCTGAGGTCCTAGAGACCCTTCAGGGGGGTCCACGAGGTCAAAGCTATTATCATAATAGTAATACGTCATTTTCCCTTTTCCCTTATTCCCTCATGAGCATGATGTGGTGCATTCTGAAGACGACCTGACGTGGGATGTTGCAGCAGATCGCCTGCCACAGTACACGTGAGACTCCAGCTGTCTTCTATTCAGCTAGACTTGAAAGAGATGTGCAAAAATGCGGATCAATGCCATTCTTCTTACTGATTTTTTTTCCTGTGGAAAATAGTTATTATTCATAAAATATGCAACTTATGGTAGCATATAATGGGCTTATTTTAACAATAAATTATTAAACATTTTAAAACATTTTGAGTTTTAATTTCTAATATCATAAACATTAATAAATATAACACCCATAAACAAAAGTTCTTTGAGGTTCTCAGTATTTTTTGAAAGTGTAAAGCGGTCCTGAGACCAAAAAGTTTGGAACTACTGAAGTTACTGGGGGAGCAGAATGCCCCACATCATTTAGCATCAGTGTCTCTGGGTCACATTCTGTGCCCACTCTTGACCTCTACAGAATAAATAAATGGGTCCAGATTTTAGTTAGGCTATCTTGAATTTAAGGGGAGCTTATAGTCTAAGAAAGTGTATTTTAATTATAATAATAATTAAAAAATTCTGATTGTATAGACTATGTAAGGAAAAAAGAATCTTCACTTATAAGCAGGAAAAATAACTTTTATCCACTCTCATATTTCAGAAATACTGGATACTGGGAGTCTTCTCAGAGCCTTCACTATGAACATTACAGGCATTGTGAATCTCCGAGAGAAATATACTGCACTGCATTTTCCAGACTTATTTGACCATAAAACTTTGCTTAGGGACAACTTGTAGAGCTAATGTTCCAAGGAGTGCACTTTGGGAAATTGCTGTACTCAGCAAAAGGATGAACTGGTCTCCTGACTGCTGAGGCTGCTTGACATCCCCGAGTGCACCTGCTCGCTCCAGCCAGGGAACAGTGAGGGCTGGTTGCGCCCTGTACTCTGGGGTGCGCAGGTGTGGGGCTGCTGGGGGCTGGGTGGGCTGGGAAGCATTGCCCCAGCCTGATGGTGAAGAGTGAGACAGAGGGAAGGCTAGGGAGGTGATTTCAAAGACCGGGGCAGGCCTGTGGGGGTGGGGGATGGGGGAAGCAGTAGTGGAGGCTTTTAGATCTGGAAGGGAATAGGGAATGCTGCGGATGGGAAAGCAGAGCTGCCCAGAGTGGGGACAATGATGCTGTAACAGATGGTGTCGCGCTACTCGACTATGCCAGTTATAGATCTAGGGCTGGGTCTGGAGCCCATAGACCCCTCAAGCCTGTTCACAGACTGGGTCACAAACTCTTCACACACTACACTGGGTCACCAGACCCCTCACACGCCAGGCTGAGCCACCAGACCCCTTCACGCAGGTCTATGAGCTAGGTAACCGGCCAAAAGGTCCTTGGAAACCGTAGGTTTGGAAAAGCATGGCTACGACGGGCCCATGCCCGAGGCAGATGCTGGAGGCAGACGCCCGCCAGCCTGCTTCACTCAAACTACTCTCTCTCTTTCTACCTCTGAAGAACACAAGAATAGAGACAAAACTAAAAAGATACACTGGGAGAGAAAAATGGCGACGGGTATGGAGCGCCNAGCAGGAACTACACGGAGCCTTTGCGAGACCTCGTACCTGATGCACAGACGTGGACGCCCCGTAGCTCACATCCCCCGCCCTCCTGCTTTTCATTTCCCAAGTTCCATCCCCTCAGCTCCTCTTTAAAGTCCTCCCCGAAATCCTGGAGTGGGAGGCCATTCTAGTCTGTCTCCTCGGATGACAAACTTCCTGCCTCGCAACAACATTTGGCACCGACGAGTCTTTTGTTTCTGAGCAGAGAACAGCGGGGCCTGGACAAATCTACTTGATGTCTACAAATCTGCCTGTTCTGCACGTTTTGTATAAAAGGAATCATTTAATGCATGGCTTTTAGCGACTGGATTCTGTCGCTTAGCGTGCGGTGTTCATGTTACAGCACGTGCCAGCGCCTCATCCCCCGCACTGCCGAGTATCAGGGAGGACCTGCCGGCTCTGGAACGTTCCCAGCCACAGTGCACCCAGGTCCTGACTTCGCCACGTCCTTGCCAGCACCTGCTCTGTCTCCCGCCTCCCTCCCCCGCCGTCCC
>NW_007727020.1:0-278 GCF_000696425.1 Galeopterus variegatus
GTGGGGTTTGCAGAGAGATGCTGTGGACCCCCAAACCTGGGAGGGGGCAGGGGGCCTGCTGCTCTGTCCTCCACTCCTACCACTATTGAGGGGCTTCCTCCCCTAGCAGCAAATCAGGGGCTGTCTCCTGGGACTTCAGCAGGGCCCTGGGTGAGCTGTGGGGTCTCCAGCCCCAGCAGGGGCTCCAGGGCTCCCGTCTGGATGCTTCACTGCCTGAACCCCTTGTGGGGGCTTCCTCAGGTCCTCAGCAGCCCATGGCCCTTTTGACATTTCCATGG
>NW_007727020.1:1432-9754 GCF_000696425.1 Galeopterus variegatus
ACCCCTTGTGGGGGCTTCCTCAGGTCCTCAGCAGCCCATGGCCCTTTTGACATTTCCATGGTAGCTGCTGGAGGAGCTGTTGGTTTTCCCCTCCAGGGCTCATATCCACAAACCTAGGCCTGGGGGCTGCGTACACTTCATCCCAATCCTGTAGACCCCTGAGAAGCTCAGACACTGAAGTTCAGAATCACGGGCATAGGGACGGTGTGAATCAGATCCAAGCCCACCTCTGGGCAGGAGGAAGCTTGTGGGGGCAGGATGCGGAGTCTGGTTCTGCTCCGGGTGAGGCCCGTGTGGACCTGGCTGCAGATGACACCCCCTGAGGCTGAAGACCCTTCTGTGGCATGGTGACAGACCCTCCCTCAGCCGTGGCTGGGCTTGTCTTGGGAGCCCCTTTTCAAACACACTCCTTTTAGGCTACTGCAGCTTTGTGACACCTTCTCTGTCCACTGACTTAACCAGAATTGCCTGAGGCTGGTGACTGTCACCTCTCAATTCTAGGACCCAGGCCTCAGAGGGTTGCAAATGCAAATAGGGGTGCTCCCCACCAGGCTAAATATACAATGCTGCCAGCAGGCTTGGGGCTGGGGTGTGAGCTGTGGGGTGGGGAGTTGAGAATTTGGCCTTGGGGACCCATTTGTGAGTTTCCTACATCCCTTCCTTCAGCTCACAGTGAGGTTTCTGAGTTGTCCCGCTCTGGCCACTTTCATTTCCTCTGGGGCTGGGTGGAGGTTGGTGCAGAAAGGGGAACTGAGCCACTGGTCTTCTGAGGCCTGGGTGCAGGGCTGGGAGCTTGCTCCCCTCCCCTGCCAGCCCCTGTGACAGGGAGGAGCTGGCCTACCCCTTCCCGGGTTCCTGGCAGCTGAGCTGCGCACTGCTCTGAGCAGTAGGAAAGTGGCACTTAGCAGCTGCAACTCAAAAAAGTACTGGGCAGGGAATTTCAGGGGAAACAGGCTCCATCTTGTAAGGCTCATACAGGCTTGGAACGACAGGGCGGGTCCAGTGCAACCCTTTGTGTATTACTTGCTGAGTGGCAGATTCCCTGTGACCAGTGGGTCCTATGATTGCTCACTCCTTTCGGTCTCTAACCCTGGGGTCTCAGAGTTAAGGACTGTATTAGTTCGTTTTGTGTTGCTATGACAGAAATACCTGAGGCTGGGTAATTTATAAGGAAAAGAGGCTTATTTGGCTTACGATTCTGGGACAGCTGCATCTGGTATGGGCCTCAGGCTGCTTCTACTCATGGCAGAAAGTGGCAGGCAGCCGGCGGGTACAAGCAGATCACATGGCAAGAGAGGAAGCAAGAGAGAGAGAGAGGAGGTGTCAGGGTCCTACTGAATAACCCGCTCTCCTGGGAACTAATAGAGCGATAACTCACTCATTAATCTCCCCTCCCTCAGGGAGAGCATTAATCCATTCATGAGGGATCCGCCCCCACGACTCAATCAGTTTCCAACACTGCCATATTGGGGATCAAATTTCCACATGAGTTTTGGAAGGGACAACACATCCAAACTCCATCAAGGACCAAGGGCGTGGGCAAGGAGAGGAGAGAAATTGCCCAGGTGCTGAGAGGGTGGTAGAGGGTGATCCAAGCCAATGCCGTTTTGTGCCCTGCTTGCCATGTCGAATCCTGCTTAACCTCATGCCTTTGCTTCACTGACCAGTTACGCCCTAACCTTTGGGCAAGCTGTAAAAGAAACCCAGTTTACACAGAGTGAATGATTTATTGCAGCAGGTGGCGTCAGTGGTGCTGGCTCTGAAATCACAAAATCCCCCTACCTCGTGAATTACAAAGACACCCGGTGTATGATGTTTTACCTTATTTTCTTAAGATGTTTCTTTAAAGTTATTCTTAGTAACAGGGGCTTTTGCTATATAAACATTTTCTAAACTGCAGGGTAAGAGAGCTCTCACCTGATACTTCACTGATTCTAGCTTTCCTGTCTGTAAGTCACCCAATTAATAAACATCTCTATTATTGAATGGACCTACCTGCTTCTTTCTTTCATCTCAAAGCACCTTCTCAATTTCCAGGGCATTATATTTTAACCCCCTCCTCCCACAAAATACTGTGAAGAGTTTCCCATTCTGGGTCTGGAGAGGGGCTGGGCAGGTGGAGGGGAGGAGGCAGGGGTCCATGTGGCCGGCTGGCCTGACTCTAGGAAGCCAGAGAGGGTGGCCTGGGGAGGTGGGGCAAGCTAGACCTTCCTCTGTATTTCCTGTAGTGTGTGCAGCACAGGCGCTGGCAAAGGTCAGGGGTTTTGTAAGTGCTACGTGATGCATGTGCAAAGGGAGGTGAATGGGAGGAACAAGAAACTGGGACATAAATAATCCTATAACACTAAGATCTGAGTTTGGTGGCCATTGTCCTTGCTGGACACATTATGAGTTGGTTAATGAGATTTCTTTAAAGATGTCCATGTGGACAACTATAAAAAAGCAACTACAGCTAAGCTGGGGCCACTAGAGCTCAGGGATAGAGGAAGAGAGACCTACGGAGTTCATGAAGGTGGGAGAAGCCACGATGAGAGAAAGAAAAAACCGCTCCGACCATTTTGAATCCTGGCTGTTTCCAGGCTGGAGCTGCTGAGTGCACAGAGCAGGAGCTGGCAAAAGCCACAGCTGGGCCCTTCGGATAAAGTTGCTTGGAGGTGGCAGGGGAGAAGAGGGTCTTGGTGGCCTCCAGGCCAGCAAGACCACTAATAGGGTTTTCGTGGGCCCACATAGGAGCGAGGAGCCAAAACAACTTAAAAAAAGGGGCCACTCAGAGGCCAGTGAGTCATTGCAAGGGATCAGTGCATGGCCCGTCCCATGGGAAGTGTTTGCAGCACGGGTGGTGGGGGAGACAGGCCCACCAGGGGAACACTGGGGCACAGCATGCACAGCTGATCTGCCTGCCAATCAGTGCAGGACCACTCAGTGGAGACTGGTCAGGAATGTAGAACTGCAGGGGATGCAGTTTGCTGAAAAGACTCAGGCCCAGACCAGAGTTTCTACACAACCCAGGTGCACTGGATTTCACTAGATCCTGAAGTTCCTATAAAGTCAACTATTAAAACCTGAGCTGCACAAAAGCCTTCCCTAGGGAATCAGCAGCAAAGCAGCAATTTAGCTCAACCGCAGAGCTCAAGTGCTGGTCCCCACAGGAAGTTCCCCCATATTAGAAGTAAGCAAAGAACAACAAATTAGTTCTGGCACAGAGTTTAAGTGCTGGGGGTAGCTAATAATCCAACACAGACCTGGAAGAAAAAACGAAGTTCCCACAACCAGAGACAAAGTTTGATATTAACTAGTAAAGGTCTCATTTCACCAAAGAACACCTGTCACACCTAGAAGGACCAGAAGTCCCCTGAGCTACCAAGCCAGAAAGTGAGGAGGGCCAGGGCCTCAGCAATGCCCTCTGACACCTGCAACCAGTTCAGAGAGTGGGGGATGAGGGCCTCGGCCACACACCCCCAACACACAACCACCACAGCAACAACCACTGCACCACCACAGGAAGTGCCCTGGGCTCTCCCAAGCTGGGGCAGTGCAACCAGCCCAGTGATCACCACTGTGCCACCACATGAAGCATCCCCACTCTCCCAAGCTGGGGTGGGTGGGGGGTGCTGAGGGCTTTGGCCCCACTCCCGTGACATGCACAACCAGCCCAGCAATTCCCAAGCTGGGGTGGTGGGAGCAAGGGCTTTTGTCACAACCCCCTGACATCTTCATCAAGTCTGGCAGTAACCAAGGCACGTCTAGAAACCCGCTGGTCTCCCCTGTGGGAATGAGAGGGTGCCACAGGCCTCCATCCCGCCCCTCCCCTTCCTCCTTCTTCCATCCCGTTTCCTTCCCCTTCCCCCTCCCCTCCCTCTCAACTGCTCCACAACAACATCATAGAATATAAAAAAATAATAATATTAATAAAATAAAATAAAATAAAAAAAGATGTCCTTGTAGGGGGAAGCTTTCCTCCTGAGGGAAACCAAGGAAGAAAGGAAGCTCTGAGAACTGGTGTGGAAACCCTCCCTCCATTCACAGGCTCTGCCTTTGTCTAAGGCCAGGTTTCTGGAAGCTGCGATGGGATTCTTGCTGAGGGACTTGTTGAGGGGGTTGTCAGGGGAAGGAGGGTGAGAAATCAGGGCAGGGAAAGAGCTGAGCAGGGAGGTGGAAAGGAGGCAGGAGACGGGCTTTCGCCTGATCCCCTGGGCACACTGGGCACAGTGGTTAGCCCACTTTGGAGCAAGGGAGCCCGGCTTTTGTCCGTGGGTGGCAGGCAGTCACTGGCTATGGCTGCCCCTGGCCTGGTAAAGGGCATCTGTGGAGGGCACCCACAGAAACCTCTACATTGTAAATCTCCCCCTTCTCTCACCCTCAAACTGAAAATTCTGTGACCCTGTGGGCAGAAAGCTGATGGTTGGAAAAGAGCATTGGCCTTGACCAGGTGGGTACACTAGAGAGTCTGTCCCTCAGGCCCCTGGCTTGCCCCTGAGCGCCCTTGTCCTGCCGGGGCAGCGAGTGCCAGCTGCTCCTGTGCTGATGCTCCCACCTGGCTTCTCCTGCAGACCCCGTGCCATGAACCAGCCCGGGCCCGGGGCTCCCCCACCGCCCCGTCGCGTGCGGCTGAAGCCCTGGCTGGTGGCCCAGGTGAACAGCTGCCAGTACCCAGGACTTCAGTGGGTCAACGGGGATAAGAAATTCTTCTACATCCCCTGGCGGCATGCCACAAGGCATGGCACCAGCCAGGAAGGAGACAACACCATCTTCAAGGTATGCCCTGGACAGGGGGGCACTGCCTGGACCTTCCAGGCACCCCATCCCCAGAAGAGTATCACACCTCCTCCATATATATACATGCAAACACACACATGCACTCACAGACGTGCACTCACCCCCAGGGCTCCTCAAGGCCAGCCACTCTCCCAGCCACCTTGCTGCTGGTGACTCTAGGCCTAGAACAAGGGGTCGCAGGGATGGCCACACGGTACACCTTTTCTCACCTATACCCCAGAGCAAGGTGGGGGCTGCAGGAGACGCTCCTAGAACTCCTCCCACTCACCGCTTGTTCTTGTCTCACTCCTGTTACACATGAGTGCATGATCAGTGTCCACATATGCTCACAGAAGCCAACAATTCACTGGTAATCTCAGTGCTGGGAGGTGCCCGCGACAGTAGTTTTTGCTTATACGTCTTCTGGGGCTTGGGAGAGGGGTGAGGTTGTCTGTGGCCGCTGACCTCTCTTCCTGCCCCAGGCCTGGGCCAAGGAGACGGGGAAGTACACGGAAGGGGTGGACGAGGCGGATCCGGCCAAGTGGAAGGCCAACCTGCGCTGCGCCCTTAACAAGAGCCGCGACTTCCGCCTCATCTACGACGGGCCCCGGGACATGCCGCCTCAGCCGTACAAGATCTACGAGGTCTGCTCCAATGGCCCCGCTCCCACAGGTACCATGCCTGGCCCTGTGTGGGCCTCCTAGGAGGCTATGCAATGTCGTGGCCCCAGCTGTGACTTCTGGGTCAGTCATGGATTTCTTCGGGGACTTCCTGGGCCAGGTGTACCTGGGCTTCTTCAGCAGCGTCCCCTAGCAGTGGTGTCCTAGCAGTATCTCCTAGTAATAGGTGGGTGAGCAGAGAGGGCACTGGGCTCAGACCCAGGTCCTCACAAGGAAGGCGGGGTCCTTCGGTCTCCTGTGACAGGTTGAGAGGTTGTGTTCAGCAAGGCCATAACCTGAGAGACTTGGTCCAGACAGCCAGTGCTGGGCTGAGCAGAGGTCATAGACTCCCCTCACCTGGGCCCTGCTCTGTCTCTGCCTCCCTCCACCCCACACCCCTAGGAACGTGCTTTTGTCTCTAGAGCTGAGCCCTGACCCACTGATCCTGTCCTGGGGGACAAAGCTGATGGGTTTCCAATCCTGGGGCCTGTGGGTGGGGTCTGCCAGGGGCCCCGGTGTGAGCCTGTCCCTCTCTGCCTCCCTCTCCAGGCACCAACATGATGATGGTGGGTGTGCACAGGCCCAAGACCCCCTGTAAGGAGGTGTATGTGAAGCATCTGGGGAAGCGGCTGTACAATGTCACCTGCATCATCAAGGAGAAAGGGGACTACATCCTCATCGAGTGGAGTGACAGAAGTGTCCCTGGAAGACCCTTCAAAGTCAATGTGCTCTGAATCCCACAACTGCCTCCCCCAGCTTCGGGCCTCACCTCCAGCCAAACACACACCCACTCTCTCTCTCTCTCACACACACACACACAGATGCACACGTGCAGAATCAGACACTACAAGCACCTGCCCTGGGTGTGAAGTGAATGCAC
This sequence comes from Galeopterus variegatus, assembly GCF_000696425.1. Classification (NCBI taxonomy): domain Eukaryota; kingdom Metazoa; phylum Chordata; class Mammalia; order Dermoptera; family Cynocephalidae; genus Galeopterus; species Galeopterus variegatus. The sequence continues at coordinate 7,727 of NW_007727020.1, forward strand.
AGCCTCGCACCCCACTGTGCCCTGGGGGTTGGAGGGCCTCATCTGTCTCAGGACAGTGTCCCTCCCTCGAATGTGACATGAGAGCAGACTGGGGCCAGGCTCAGGGGCAGACTGTGAGGTAAGAGGCTGGACAGAGGGTTGGGGAGCCAGGGAGGCCCTGAGCTTATTGCCAGTGTGACTTGGAATTCACCTCTCAGAGTCCTCATCTGTGGAATGAGGATAAAGGCGCCCCAAGCTGCACAGTTGGGTGAAGATTAGAGATCACGCAAGAAAAATGATAAGAGCTTATACCTCCATGCTGGGCATGAGGCTGGGTGGTTTTCAGGCATGTATTTATTAACCCTCACAAACACTCCGTGAGGGTTGTGCTGTTTGGGCTCAGGTCACAGCTATGAGAAATTAGCCACTGAAAGTGTAATGCTGGGGATGGGTCATAGATTAGTAAGCCTCAGGCCCAGGATTTGGCCTGGTAGCCCGCCCTCTGTGCTCCTAGCCTCTCTGCCCCCAGCCCCCAGAGGACTTGCCTTCTTTTTAAATTTTTTTTTTTCTTCTTTTTTTTTTTTAAAGATGACCGGTAAGGGGATCTTAACACTTGGCTTGGTGTTGTCAGATTTTTTTCTTCTTTTTTTTTTTTTTTTAAAGATGACCGGTAAGGGGATCTTAACACTTGGCTTGGTGTTGTCAGCACCACGCTCTCCAAGTGAGCTAACCGGCCATCCCTATATGGGATCTGAACTCGTGGCCTTGGTGTTATCAGCACCGCACTCTCCTGAGTGAGCCACGGGCCGGCCCAGGACTTGCCTTCTAACAGGCACCCAGTAAAGGGAAACTATTTTCCTTAAACCTGGTGGGAATGGAGCGCCACTTCCTCGTTCCTTTTCTGGCCGGCTGGCCCTAGCTTTCCTCTGCTCTGACCCCAGCTCCAGGCTGCTGAGGCCAGGTCTCAGTGTTGAGTCACAGCCTCCCCTGCCCCTGCCGCACACTCCCAGGGAAGAGAAACTGCCCTTTATTTACTGAAGCCTTAAGATACGTGGTGGGAAAACCACAATAAAAGAAGATACGTGGGGAGTGGGCTGGGGGAGACCTTTAATCCCTGTGTAGGCTGGGGGAGGGGTGCTTCAGACTTCTGGTCTCCATGCTGGGAGGGAGGGAGACTGCTTTGGCAGGATTCTCAGCTCCACCCTCAATGTCCCTCTTTGCCTGTGAGCCTGGGGCCCCATCCCCACCTCCCTCTGCTTTCCAGCTGCACTGAGGAGTTTCCCAGCCTTGTGGAGCCCAAGGGGCCCACGTGGGCAGCGTTCCTCACTTCCTCCCATTGGCCCCCTCCTGTTGAGCCCGGGCCCAGCCCTGCCCCCTACCCAGGCTCACCCTGCAGGCCAGGCCTGAGTTTGGGAGCTGGAAAATGGGGCTGGGACCAGCCATCCAAGGGAGGCCTTAGCATTTGGAGCCAAGCCTGGTGCTGCCAGGGTGGGTAGGGGTGGTGAGTGAAGTCCGGGAAAGAAACTTATAGGTGGAAAGGGGACTAGATCAGCTCCCTTGATTTCAGAGACCAAACGAAGCGCCTGTTGTTGATTATTTATTATTTACTGAGCACTTACCATGAGCCAATCAGTACCCTAAATTCTTTACCTACCTGATCTCAATCCTCACGTCAAGTCTATACAGTAGATGTCATAATCCCCAGTTTACAAGGGATCTGAGGCACAAAGAGGTAAGGGGTCTAAGGCCACATGGCATTAACTGTGCAGGGATTTGATTCCAGCTGGGTTTGTTTCTCCCACAAGCAGGTGAGAGGGAAAACCCGAAGGGGCTGTCCCAAAGCCCAAGAGTGGCAAGCTTGTGTTTCTTTGGGGGTGTCCTTCTGGATCATAGGCAGGAGACTCGGCCCCACCCCCGGCCCAGCTTCCTGGGGGGCTGGGGTTTGTTCTCTGGGGTCAGGACCGGGCTGGGGCGCCCGGGTGGGTCGAGGTGCCCCGCCGGGAGGCAGCGCCGCTGGGCGGGATGAGCCCTCCCTGAACAAAGGCTGGG
>NW_007727020.1:10754-14885 GCF_000696425.1 Galeopterus variegatus
GGGGCCGGGGCCGCTTCTCCCGGCCCTGCCTGCGGGCGCGCCTCTCAGGCCGGCCGCGGTCCTCCCCGTCGGTGGTCGGTGGAGCGAGCAGGATGGGGAGACGGACGGGGGTCCTACGGGCAGCGGTGGGGTCAGGCCGCCCCGACATCTGCCAGTCTGAAGTTAATGATCTGTCTTGAGAAAGGGGGAAAAAGCGGGCCGCTCTGAGAGCTGACCTTGAGTGACCCTGTCTGGCCCTCCCCGAGGGGACAGGCGGCAATGGAGCGCGCAGCGCAGGGACTGGGCGGGGCAGGACGAGAGCACAGTGTCAGTTGGAGGTTCCGTGGGGAGCAACCTGGTTTGTGCCGCCCTAGGGAGCGCTTTCTGCGGGAAAAGGACTGGCCCCATCTTCACCTGGGGGTGGCAGAGGACCCCCCAGCTTCTCCCTGGCCCCCTTATTGTGCCTGCGTAGGCAGGACTGGAGGAGTGTCCTGGGAGGTGGGGTCATGGTGGGGAGGGTGAGGCCAGATGGGAGTCAAGCTTGGGTGGAGGGTTTCCAATGCTGAGACTCCATCCTTGGCCACCTTCCATGTGGTTGGGAAGGAAGCTAGGCACAGGAGCCACACCATGACAGTGCCATCCCAGGTGACAGGATGCCCCTGCAAGGGATGGAGATGGGTACAGGGCTGGGAGGTTAGAAACCCTGAAGTGGGCGGGCAGCGGGGCAGGCTGGAGAGGGGAGTGGCGCTGGTGAAAGGTCACATTTGGACTTGCGGCTGTGTGTTCTAGAAAGGCTGTGCTGAGAGAAGAGGAGCAGAGGGGGGCAGGGAGCCTTTGTCTTCAGCCTCCTGAGTGGAGACAGCGGAAGAGGGGGGGAATGGATTAGGGGACGACTGGCGAGACCAGAGACTGATGGGATTTGGGGTGCAAAAGAGGGAGGCTGAGCCCTAGAGTTCTGGCTTAGGTATCTGGGTAGGTGGGTGGTTTAAGCAAGCCAGGGAACTCAGGGCAAAGCAGGTTTGGAAGAGGACAAGTTCAGTTTTGGACTAGAATCCCCTCCCCACTTGGTGGTGGCAGTGGGGCAGGAGTGGGTGACATTGTTCCCCTGCCTTGCAGGCCTAGTGTCCAGGCCCAGTCTCACTAACGAGCTGCTGCTGTGGGAAAGACCTCCCCATCCTCCACATCCTCTCTCCCCTCCTGCTCCAGACCCTCTGCTGCCCTGCCCACCTCACCAGCAGGAGGGGTCCGTGTTTGTGGGAAGCAACCCCTAAGTCAGCCTCCCCCCACCTCCCTTTACGTGAAAAGGATCAAAGTGAGAAGGTGGAAGTGGCTGTCCCCAGTCCCAGGCCTGAACTCAGGGGCACCCCTCCCGCCTTCCCTCCACATAGTGTCTTCTAGAACTAGGGACAGGCTGCCTTGTGTGTTGATAGCTAGTGGGGTGCCTTCCAGAGCCTACCCCACCCAATTGGGGGCCTCCAGGACCCTCTGCCACAGTGTCAGGCTAGGGGGTGGGAGCAGGGGGAAAGTTGCACCTCCCCGAGCACATTCTCCAAATGTGGGGCCATTTTTGACAGGTGTTGACACTTAGAGCGTAGGGGCTACTCATGCGCTCCCTGAAAAGACTCTCACGCCAGTCCCAGGCACCTTAAAGCTGCCCTCCTGGCATGCGTCTTTCACTCTTCCTGCATTTCAGCCTGCTGGCTTCTGGGCCCTGCCAGCATGACATGTCAGCTCTGCAGGCCATCCCTGGCCAAGACCTTGGCCCAAGACGGGATGGCTGATCCTGACACCCCCTCTTCCCCCATGGCTGGGGACCTTCCCAGAGTCTGGGCAGGCTGCTGACAGGTCTTAGTCTGGATACTGCTTCGTGCACCCAGCGAGTCAGGGCTCCTGGGGTGCACACCTGACAAGGAAGGAAAGTTGGTCTGGGCCACTTTCGTCCACTCAGGGCTTCCTCCTCCCCCTTCCATGCCCCCGCCCACAGCTTTTACTCCCTCCTTCCCTGGATGGTGGGTTGGCAGGTGGACAGGGCAGGGGCACAGGGTGACCCTCTTCCCCTCCATGGTTCGGAGGGCAGAACGCCGGAAACCTTGCCAGCCCCTCTCCCACAGGCCCACACTGGATTCTTGTGCCCTCCAGGTGGAGCTGTCCCCAGGGAGCCCCCTGGGCCTGCTGACATTCATGACTACCAGCAGCAGGCACCTACCCACTCCTCAGCCCCTGCTGAGGCCCCCCAGGAGCAGTGGCACCCCCTGGGGGAGTGGCTGGGGGGGCTGGAGGCTGAGGTGACAGAGCTCAGAAAGCAGGTACCATGTTGGCAGGACTGGGGTAGGGCAGGCCTGGTGCAGTGGGAGGGAAGGAGAGAAGGGGTTGGGCTGGGGGGCCCTGGAGCCCGAAAATAGAGTTTTGTTTTAGATGCACATGGGGTGGTTCTTATGTGAATAGTTCTTAACATGGATTCTTTCATACAAACGAAGAACTTCTCGGGTGTTTGTTTCTGTCAGTGCAGATTTTCATATTGTTTCACCTATTTGGGAAACATTATGTGGCACCTACTATATATACATAAGGCATCATCAGGAAAGACTTAGGATGGGTAAAGAAATCTTAACTTTTGGGACAGGGCTTTGGGTCCCTATTCTGTCCAAGGAAAGGCCTCTGCTCTGGAACGGTCAACTTTTCTTCTTGTCCTGCCTCAGTTTCACCCCCCACAAATCTGGGAAGATGGTAGGGCAAGCTGAACCAGTGCCTGCTACCCCCTCTTTCCCCCAGAACAAGGAGCTGCAGGCGAGGGTGAGGCAGCTGGAGGCTTGCGAATGCCGCCCAGCCTCTCCCCAGTGCTTGGGGCTGGGGCGCACCTGGCCTGAGGGGGCTCGCTGGGAGCCTGATGCCTGTACGGCCTGCATCTGCCAGGACGGGGCCGCGCGCTGTGGCCCCCGGACTGACCTGCCCCATTGCCGTGGTAAGTGCCACCCCATCTGCCTGCTGGAGTGGCGCTGCGTTCCTGAGCAGCAGACAGATGGCACTGTCTCCTCCACAGGCTGCAGCCACAATGGGCAGGCCTATGGTGATGGGGAGACCTTCTCCCCAGATGCCTGCACTACCTGCCACTGCCTGGTGAGTTCCTGTGAGTCACGTGGATGTCCCATACCTGTCCCCCTCACCCGCCTGCCTCCCTTCAGCTCCATGGAGCTGCAGCATGGTGTGCTGGATGTTATGTATTGGGGTCTGCCTGCCTCCCCCTGCAAACCTTGCCATGGGTGGTCTTCAGCTGAGGCCGAGTACTACTGGAGTTCACCCCCCATGCACACCATGAGTGCCCCAGGCCCCTCAATTCAGGCCTGGCAAACAGTGGAATGGAGGGCAGAGGATGTAGTGGCTGTCTTTCTCCATCACCTGCTCGCCTGTGTAACCCTCCTTGTCCCCACTCTTCCACCTGCCCCTGTCTTCTACCTCAGACACCCCCCCCCACCCCGTTCTCTCTCACCTGGCTCCATGTCCACTTCTTCCTGTCTTTCCTTCCTCTTCTCCATTGAGAAAGCCCTTGGCTCTCTTCCTAGAATCTCTCCCACTCTGGGGAATTTGCTGGCACCTGAGAGAGATGGTTCCCAGGGGTCAAGAGCATCAGAAGATGATGGGGGAGGAGGGGCAGGAGTGTCTCTTTTCTGCCCTTGCCCCAGCCACTCTCTTGCTCTCTGACCTGTCCCAGCCAGGGTGAGGCTCTTAGTCTGAGGCCCTGCCCTCCAGGGTCTGATGCCTGTGCAGCCACCCTGGTCTGCTTCCCACAGGAGGGGACCATCACCTGTACCCAGAAGCCATGTCCGAGCGGACCCTGCCCTGAGCCAGGAGCATGCTGCCCACACTGTGAACCAGGTCAGCCTCCTGCCAGCCCCAGCCCATCTCCTGCAAGCTTCTGGGGGACCTGGAGGCATGGTTTGAGACCATGAACCCTGAGAGTGTGTGAGTGTGGGGACATGGCCAGCGGGTGCCCGCCCACTCACTCTGACAGTGGCTATGGGGGGGTTGAGAACCCAAGCACCAGTCAGCAGACACGGACTCTGGCTGGGACTGAGAGAGAGAGACTGTAAGAGAAATAGACACATGATCTTTGTCCTGTCCTCGAGGGGCTTCTAGTCTGGTAGAAATGATAAG
>NW_007727020.1:15440-16068 GCF_000696425.1 Galeopterus variegatus
CATGGCCAGAGGGTGCCCGCCCACTCACTCTGACAGTGGCTATGGGGGGGTTGAGAACCCAAGCACCAGTCAGCAGACACGGACTCTGGCTGGGACTGAGAGAGAGAGACTGTAAGAGAAATAGACACATGATCTTTATCCTGTCCTCAAGGGGCTTCTAGTCTGGTTGAAATGATAAGTTCATAGCTAATCCAACACAAGATTTAAGATCCAAGGAGCAGATGAAGGGGAGGTGTAAAAGGCAGTATGTGCCTTGCCAAGGAGGGGACAGGAGGGCACAGGGAGCCCACCCACACTAGGCAGTCAGAGTGGGCTTTACAGACAACGGGTCCCTTGAGCTGGATCTTCAAGGGCAAGTGGGATTCCAGAAGGAGAGGGAATACTTGAGGGTCCTCTGAGCACAAGGACAGGGTGGGGAGAGGTGTGTTGTTGCAGGAAGTCAGTGTGGGAAGGCCAGTGGGAAGAGTCTGCTGTCAGCCTTGCAGTCTGGACTTTGTTCTGTGGGCAATGGGGAGTCATTGAAGGCCGAAGAGCCAGAGTGTGGCGTGTTCAAAGAGGCATTTTAGGAATATTCATCAGGTGTGGGCTAGATGCAGAGAGGCCACTAGAGGGCTGGTACAGCAGTTGT
>NW_007727020.1:16559-17805 GCF_000696425.1 Galeopterus variegatus
TTCTTTTCTTTTTTTTGTGACGGGCCGGCTGGTATGGGGATCTGAACCCTTGACCTTGGTGTTATCAGCGCCCCGCTCTCCCACGTGCACTTTCCTTTCATCTGTTGCAAAATACACTTGTTTCTCAGTTTCCCCGGGAGATTGACTTCAGAACCCCCTGTGGATACCAAAATCTGATGATGCCCAAGTCCCTGATATTAAATGGTGTAGTATTTGCATATAACCCACGCTCATCCTTCTGCATACTTTAAATCACCTCTAAATTACTTATAAAACCTGATACAATGCAAACGCTATGTAAATAGTTGTTATACTGTATTGTTTTTTATTTGTATTAATTTTTATTGTTGTATTGTTATTTCTTCTGGTTATTTTCTATCCGCTGTTGCTGAAATCAGCGGGTGCGGAACTGCAGATACCGAGGGTCAACTTTAATGGAAATATACTGATTGTATCAGACACTTTACTGCCATCTTCTGGAGAGTTGTAGTCAATATAAAAATCTCTGATGTCTGTCAGCTGTGCGGTGTACCTTTGATGTGGCACCCAGTCCTCTGGGTCTCTTACTCAGGGGCCTTGTCCTGATTTTGCAGGCTGCCCTGGGGGCCACAGGGCTGGGGAAACGTGGCATCGAGAGCCCTGTGTCATCTGCACCTGCCAGGTAAGGAAATCAGAGCCTGGCCCCAGCCACCACCCCCATCCCTGCTGCTTGGAATCCCCAGGCCTGGCTGTGCCCAGCCCAATCTGGGGGCCAGACAGTGCTGCTGCTGCCACCCAGGCATCGAGGTCTGCTAGGCCAGCAGAGTAACCCACTCGGGCAGTGGAGAGGGAGCGAGGGAGGGCTCAGTGTCTGCCCCGCAGGCAGGAACTGTGCGGTGCCAGGGGCCCTCCTGCTCAGAGCTCAGCTGCCTGGAGAGCTACACCCCACCTGGGGAGTGCTGCCCCATCTGCTGGCCAGGTGACCTGCCCTGCCCGCCCCTCCAACCCCTCAGCCCCAGAGGGTCCAGTACCTAGTTGGGGTCATGCCTTCCCTTGGGTCATGTCCACCCACCCTGCTCTCTGGTGACGCACCTGCTGTCCTGGCAACCCTCCCCAGGCTGTGAGTATGAGGGACAACTTTACGAGGAGGGGGCCAACTTTTTGTCCAGCTCCAACCCTTGTCTCCAATGCTCCTGCCTGGTGAGTCCCCCTGCCACCTTTGCCCAGGCCCTGCTCCTTCTTGGACACCCCGTGCCCTCCCCTGGGC
>NW_007727020.1:18744-28740 GCF_000696425.1 Galeopterus variegatus
ACCCTGCTCTCTGGTGACGCACCTGCTGTCCTGGCAACCCTCCCCAGGCTGTGAGTATGAGGGACAACTTTACGAGGAGGGGGCCAACTTTTTGTCCAGCTCCAACCCTTGTCTCCAATGCTCCTGCCTGGTGAATCCCCCTGCCACCTTTGCCCAGGCCCTGCTCCTTCTTGGACACCCCGTGCCCTCCCCTGGGCCATGCCTGCCAGTCTTTCAGCCCCCTCACATGACTTCAGAGAGCTGGTGCCAGTGGGGTCTTCCCTCCATCCCTGCCCTGTGCCACTCCTGCAAAGTGCCCGACACCTGCCCACCCTGCCCTCTCGGGGAGCCAGCCCAGGAGGCATTACAACCAATGGTGCTTTACAGAGGAGCCTGGTTCGTTGTGTGCCCATGAATTGCCCGCCCAGCCCCTGCCCTGAGCCAATCCTGAGGCCTGGGCACTGCTGCCCAACATGTCAAGGTGAGAGCCCCTGACCCTTCCCTGGTGGAGCCCCAGGTGGGACTGTCACTCCATTTCTTGAACTGCAGAGCCCATCCTGCAGGACTCTGATCTGGGCTGCTCAGTGGGGCAGTGATGCCTGGCCAAGCCTGTGCTGGGGCTGGAATGCCTGAGCTCAAATTCTGCCATTGCCACTTAGTGGCTGTGTGATTCTAAGTTACTCTGTGCCTCAATTTCCCTACTTCAGGTGCAGATATTGATATTCTTTACTTCACAGGCTGCTTAATAAATATTTATTATCTGCTTTGTGCTCCTCTCACACGTAAGACACAGGGTCAGCCCTCAAGGATGACCACTAGAGGATGACACTGAGTCATGTACCAATATTGTAAAATAATGTCCCAAAGGTGGGAATAGAAGCGGGCACCAGGTGGAAATTCAGAGGCAGGAGACCTAATCCAGCCTGGGCACAGGAGGAAAAGCATCCTGGAGGCAGCCTGACCCTTAAGGATAAAGGGCAGTTAGCTAGGTGAAGGTCCAAAGAAGGCAGAGGGCATTCCAGGACACTCAGGGTGTGTGTGTGTATGTTAGGTGGGAAGGTGCAAGTAGGATGAATGGCCAAAGCTTAAATGGACAGGTGAGGAGGGGCCAGAGATAGGTGGGGAGGTGGGCGTGGCCTTTTCATGCCACAGCAGACCAGGAAGGGCAGGCCTAGGACACTGGGAGCCACCGAGGGGTCTAGGCAGAGGCATGAACCAATCTGGTCTTGGCTCAGGAGGGAGCCTGCAGAGGGCATGTGGAGGAGGGTGAGGTAGGCCCCACCAGGCCTCCTCTCTGCCTCCCACCCCCACCCCCAGGATGCACAGAAGGTGACTCTTACTGGGAGCATGGCCAAGAGTGGACCACACCTGGGGACCCATGTCGGCTCTGCCGGTGTCTGGTGAGTGCAGAGGCTGCTCCTGGGCTGTCCCCCACCCCTCCCTGCCCTCAGGGCCACCATGTTCATTCCTTCGTTCCACTGAATGCATCCTGTAGGCAATGAGAGGGGACAGAGATGGAGCAGACGTAGTCCTGGGTGCCGTGAGGGCGGGGACTGGGTGGAGCTCTGCTGTAAGCCCAGCTGTGAGCACAGTAGGTGTTCAGCACGGGTTTGTGACCCGAATTCAAGGAGCTCACAGGGTGAAGGAGGAGAGAGATGGGCAGGATATGACCGGCAGCCAAAGTTCCAGGGAGGAAGTAGGGCAGTTTGATTCACGGCGTTGAGAACTGTGCTGTCTGGTTAGGCAGCCGCTGCTGCATCTGGCTGCTGAGCCCTTCAGATATGGCTGGTCCGAATGGAGATGTACTGTAAGTGTAAAGTGCACACCAGATTTCAAAGCTGTAGCAGGAAAAATAAGAATGTAAAATATCTCATTGATACTGTATGTTGATTACACATTGAAATCAACATTTTGGATATATTGGGTCGAATGGAATTTATTACTAAAATTTAATTTTATCTGTTTCTTTTTACTTTTAAAATTTGATTACTAGAGAATTTATTTATTTATTTATTTATTTTTTAAAAGATGACTAATAAGGGGATCTTAACCCTTGGCTTGGTGTTGTCAGCACCACGCTCACCCAGTGAGCAAACCGGCCATCCCTATATGGGATCCGAACCCGTGGCCTTGGTGTTATCAGCACCGCACTCTCCCGAGTGAGCCACAGGCTGGCCCTGATTACTAGAGAATTTAGAATGGCTTGTTTTGTATTTCTAGTGGGCAGCACAGATCTAGAACATCTGCCGGGAAGAGATGGTGTGACCAGGCCTTAAAGGCTGAGTAGGAGGGGCTGGCCCGTGGCTCACTTGGGACAGCATGGTGCTGACAACACCAAATCAAGGGTTAAGATCCCCTTACCAGTCATCTTTTTTAAAAAAATAAAAATTAAAAAATGAAGGCTGAGTAGGCTTCGAGTAGGGAGGGATGGGGGGAGACACTCCAGGTATAGGGAATAGTCAGGGTAAAGCCTGGGAGGAAGGAAGGGACCTGTAGGCCCTGATGTCCAGGCAGGCTTGCTGGCGGGGTTGTGTTTTGTGGGGCCTGAAGCCAGAACCATGGAGCTTCCCAACAACTTGCCCAGGACTAGGGACTCCCCTGTGTAGGCCCTGGGGCCCCCACCCTGCTGCAACCTTGTCCTCCCCCTCCCTGTGTGCACTGACCCTCCCTACTCCCCACCTGTGAAAATAGACCCCATAGGGGCTGGAGGTGGTAAGCCCAGGGATGCAGGTGTGAATTTGAGGGGTGGGATCTGTTTGGGTCAGGCCGTGGGGGGAGAGCAGCAGCCACCTTGTTAAGTACCAGCTTCCAAAGGCGGGTGCCACACCAGACACCGTCTCTCATTTCTTCCCCATAGCAAGTCTATGAGGACAGGACTATTATTGTCCCCTTTTTTCCGAGGAGTAGACTGAGTCACAGAGAGCTTACGTAGCATGCTAGGTTATACATCTGCATTAGTTTCCTGAGGCTGCTCTAACGTAGTACCACAGATCAGGTGGCTTAAACAAGAGAGATTTATTCTCGCATAGTTCTGGAGGCGAGAAGTCAGAGATCAAGGTGTCAGCAGGGCCGATTCCTTCTTTTTTTTAAAAAAAGATGACCGGTAAGGGGATCATAACCCTTGACTTGGTGTTGTCAGCACCTCGCTCAGCCAGTGAGCAAACCGGCCATCCCTATATAGGATCCGAACCCGTGGCCTTGGTGTTATCAGCATCACACTCTCCCAAGTGAGCCATGAGCTGGCCCAGGGCTGATTCCTTCTGAGGGCTGTTGGGGAGACTCTGCTCCAGGACTCCCCCCTGCTTCTGGTGGTTTTGGCAACCTGTGGTGTCCCTTGGCTTCTACAACACCTGGATTTCTGCCTTCATCTTCACATGTCATTCAGCCTGCATGTGTGTCTGTGTCTAAACTTCCACCTTTTATAAGGACACCAGGCATATTGCATTAGGGGCCCACCCAACTCCAGTATGATCTAATCTTAACTAGTCACATCTGCAACACACTCTTTCCAAATAAGGTCACAGTCTTTTTTTTTTTTTAAAGATGATTGCTAAGGGGATCTTAACCCTTAGCTTGGTGTTGTCAGCACCACACTCAGCCAGTGTGCTAACCGGCCATCCCTATAGAGGATCCGAACCCGTGGCCTTGGTGTTATCAGCACCGCACTCTCCCGAGTGAGCCACGGGCCGGCCCCAAATAAGGTCACATTCTGAAGTACCGGGGGCTAGAACTTCAACATATGAATTTCGTGGGGACACAATTCAACCCATAACAACATCTCATAAGTGGATAGCTGGGACTTGAATGCTGTTTCTGTCACTTGGCTGAGCCCTGCTCACCCTCCCCCCACCAGGAGGGCCACATCCAGTGCCGCCAGCGAGAATGCGCCAGCCTGTGCCCCTACCCTGCCCGGCCCCTCCCAGGCACCTGCTGCCCTGTGTGTGATGGTGAGTAGGTGGATAGAGTGGGGTCCGCAGCACAGAGGGCACCCGGATGGGCTCAGAAAGCTGATAATGGCCCTGAGAGGGGCCCTGGAGGAGGGTCTAAGGCACCTCTTCCCCACAGGCTGTTTCCTAAATGGGCGGGAGCACCACAGCGGGGAGCCCGTGAGCTCTGAGGACCCCTGCTCCCACTGCCACTGTGCTGTGAGTGGTGCTGCTTGGCAGGGAGGGCCTGGCTTCCGGGGCTGCCTCTCACATGTTGACCAGGCCCTGTTGGCAGAACGGGAGTGTCCAGTGTGAGTCTCTGCCCTGCCCGCCCATGCCCTGCAGACACCCAGGCAGGATCCCTGGTCATTGCTGCCCAGTCTGTGACGGTGAGTAGGCACTGTGGTGGGGCCATGCTAATGTGGTGATGGGGGGGCTGGCTGGCAGAGGCTTCTGGAGGACATTGGTGGGCATTCCTCCTCAAGGTGGGGGGTGGATGCCCCTTCAGCCTCCAGCCCTGTACACCCACCCCCTGTCCTCCCATCCAGGCTGTGAGTACCAGGGACACCAGTATCAGAGCCAGGAAACTTTCAGCCTCCAAGAGAGTGGCCGCTGTGTGCACTGCACCTGCCAGGTGGGTGGTCCCCCTACTCATGCCCAGGTCTGTCTCATTCCTTGAGGGCCTCTTACCTGGCCTCCCTCCTAGGCTGGCGAGGTGTCCTGTGAGGAGCAGGAGTGCCCGGTCGCACCCTGTGCCCTGCCTGCCTCCGGCCCCCAGCTCTGCCCAGGTGTGTGGGTGAGGAGGTGGGGAAGGTGCTGCTTCCTCAGGACTGGGATGGAGGGGCTTCATAGTAAGGGGGGAGGGGGCTTGCTCAGTCCATCAGCCATTCCCAGAGTGTGTTCAGAGGCCACAGTAGGGATGGCAAAGCTGGGGTCCCTGTGGTCTGAGAAGGACAGGGATGGGTGGGAGGTGTTTGGGTTGCCATGGTGACAGCTGCCTTGCTGTAGTCTGCGTGCTCCATGGAGAGGAGTTTGCTGAGGGGGTCCAATGGGAGCCTGATGACCAGCCCTGCACTGCCTGCTCCTGTCAAGATGGGGTGCCCATGTGCAGGGCTGTGCTCTGCATCCCAGCCCCCTGCCAGCACCCCACCCAGGCCCCTGGTGAGTACCCTGCTCTGATCTTGGCTTCCTTTCCCTGCTCAGCCGATCCCACCCTGACCAGTCTGCCCCACCCAGGTGCCTGCTGCCCCAGCTGTGAGAGCTGCACCTACCATGGCCAAGTGTATGTCAATGGGCAGAACTTCACGGACACAGACAGCCCTTGCCACACCTGCCGCTGCCAGGTACCTGCCCGAGGCTTGCTGCTGCCCCACGGACCCCTCCTGGGGCCCACCCCCATTGCCCTCTCCCCTGCTCCCAGGATGGGACGGTGATGTGCTCCTTGGTCGACTGCCCTCCCATGACCTGTGCCAGGCCCCAGAGTGGACCTGGCCAGTGCTGTCCCAGGTGCCCAGGTATGTGCTTATTGCACCTGGCTGGCTCCCAGGCCCTGTGGGCCCAACAGATACCCCCCACCCCCTCCAACTTCCTCTTCCAATCTCCCCATCGCTCAGATACATTTGTGTATCCGCTTGAGTAACATGTTCATGCAACAAATGTTTGAGTCTGTCATGTGGGAGACTGGGTGCTTGGATGCATGTGACTGTCCCTGCCCACCTGTGCCAGGGTGTTTGTCACAAACACAGGCACACGTGTGTAAGCTCTCCACCCCTTCACTCTCAGAGACACACACCTGCCTGTAGTTAAATGGACTCAAATGCACATGCACACATGCTCAGAGCAATACACATGCCTGTGCATAGGTGCACATGGCCCTCTTCCTCCTGTCCCCGAGTGGGGACAGCTGCCATGTGGGCACTTCTGCAGTGGTTCTGGACTCCAGACTTAGAAGGGCTGTCAGCCTGCCCCTAGTGCCAGTGTGGTCAGTCTTTGCCCCCTTTCCTGCCCTCACTGTCTGCTGCCCAGATTGCGTTCTGGAGAAACAGGTGTTTGTCGATGGTGAGAGCTTCTCCCACCCCCGAGACCCCTGCCAGGAGTGCCGGTGCCAGGAAGGCCGTGCCCACTGCCAGCCTCGCACCTGTCCCAGGCCCTCCTGTGCCCACCCGCTGCCTGGGACCTGCTGCCAGAACGACTGCAGTGGTGAGGTGGACAGGACCGGGGGTGGGTGGGGGGCTCTGGGATGGCTCAGCCTCATCCATAGGCATTTGGGGCTGGAGGACAGCATGCCCCAGGGGGAGCAGGGCCTCTCCCAGGCCTAAAACTCCCCCCTCCCCCAGGCTGTGCCTTTGGTGGGAAAGAGTACCCCAGTGGAGCAGACTTCCCGCACCCCACTGACCCCTGCCGTCTGTGTCGCTGTCTGGTGAGTCTGCCAACTGGATGGGAGGAGGAGCCCAGGCGAGTGGAGGTGGGACTGGGGCGGTCAGAGGCCCCCGAGGTGGCCTAGCGTGGTGCGTCCATCTGTTCTTCTGCAGAGCGGCAACGTGCAGTGCCTGGCCCGCCGCTGCCCGCCGCTGCCCTGTCCAGAGCCGGCCCTGCTGGCGGGGGAGTGCTGCCCGCGGTGCCCCGGTAGGAGCCGCAGCCCTGAGCCGCTCCTCCTCGGGGTCCCCTCCAAGGAGTCTCTCTGGGTCCCCCTGACGCGCGCTCTCGCCGCAGCCGCCGCCGCCGCCGCCCCTGCCGGCTGTCCCCGGCCCGGGGACGCGGTCCCCGCCCGCCACCAGGAGCACTTCTCTTCCCCCGGCGACCCCTGCCGCCGCTGCCTCTGCCTCGACGGCTCGGTGTCCTGCCAGCCGCTGCCCTGCCCGCCCGCGCCCTGCGCCCACCCGCGCCGGGGACCCTGCTGCTCCTCCTGCGACGGTAACGCCCTGGTGGCGCCCCTCCCAGTCCGGACAGCTCCCGCGCCACCTGAGCGACCCGCTCCGGAGCCCCTGCCCAGTGTCCTCCTCACGGCGCCCCAGCCCCTGCCCTTGTCCCTAGGCTGCCTGTACGAGGGGAAGGAGTTTGCCAGCGGGCAGCGCTTCCCCTCGCCCTCGGTCGCGTGTCACATCTGCCTCTGCTGGGAGGGCAGCGTCAGCTGCGAGCCCAGGGCTTGCGCCCCTGCACAGTGTCCCTTCCCCGCCAGGGGCGACTGCTGCCCTGCCTGTGATGGTGAGGGGCAGGGTACTGCTGGGGTGGCAGCTGGGGGAGGGGGAGACGGGAGGTCTGGGTCAGCAGCACCTTTACTGCCCCAGAGTGGATCTGAAATATTTATTACAGTGAGAAAATAGCCCGGGATTAAAGCCTGGTTTTTCCTCTGCCTCTGATGTTAATTTGGCTGTGTGACCTGGGGCAAGTTACACAACCCCTCTCGGCCGAATTTTAACTCTCACAAAAAAAGAGAGTTGATGTAGACCCAGTCTTTCATCGCTCTTGCACTATCTTAGCAATATTTACTACAAACCTTCTACCAGCTCTCATTTTATTTATTTATTTATTCAAATGAACTCATACCGGTCAGCTGCCAAACAAAACGAAACAACACAAACAAATTAACTCACTTATTAACTTAAATTTATTGAGAAAGGAGTTTTATATTATACTGTAATTGGAAAATTAGACTTGCCAGGAATGGATTGCCATAAAAATAAATACAATCAGGAGCTGGCCATTGGGTCAGTTAGAGTGTGGTGCTGACAGCACCAAGGCTCAGGGTTCAATCCCTGTGCTGGCCAGCCGCCAAAAAAAAAAAACAAAAAACTACAATCACAAATATAACTTTGTTGTTAAATGCTAGTGAGGGCTTTGAGCATGAGCCTCACCCTCTCTTTTTTAAAAAAGGAGGTGAGCAAGTGTCAGGTGCCAAGGGCAGGCTGCCACCACCCTGGGACCCCGTCTTCGTCCTTGATTAATTAGAGGGCTTGAAAGAGCACTGGAAAGGGTGATAAGGGAATACCTTGAATCCAAACCACCTAAGTGAGCTGGGGCTAATTGGCAGTGGCCTGCTGAGTATCTAACCCTAGGGACAGATTCTTTGTGAGTTTTCTCCTGTAGATTGGACAGGGAGATTTTTTGCGGGCTGAAGGGGAGAAAGTTTACCCTTTGGCCAGTCCAAACCCTGGCCCCCTCCAGCATGCTTTGCCCCTGGGCCTGCAGTCTCCCCCTCCTCCTCCCGGGTGCTAGGTCTTTGAGGCCTTGGACCTGTGTAGGGTCCAAGCTCAGAGACTGACAACTGCTTTCTTCTCTTCCCTCTCTGCCCCTCCTCCCTGCCTCTCTCCACCTTCACCCTGGAAGGCTGTGAATACCTGGGGGAGTCCTACCTGAGCAGCCAGGAGTTCCCAGATCCCCGAGAACCCTGCAACCTGTGCACCTGCCTTGGAGGCTTTGTGACCTGCAGCCGCCGGCCCTGTGAGCCTCTGGGCTGCAGCCACCCTCTCACCCCATCTGGGCACTGCTGCCCAACCTGCCAGGGTAAGGCTGCACCAGCTCTTGTGGGGCTCCCAGGGGCCTGGAGCTTTGCCACCCAGCTGCGCCCCATCAGCCCTCCCCACGTGAGATAGACACACTCACATCCCACCCTTTTCCCCAGACTCCTCTCACACTATACCCGTGCCTTCCTCTCTGTCCCTGCTGTCACCTCACACGAGACGATTATACTCACCAAATAACCAGTCCTCTGGCTTCCATACCTCCCTACTCTTAAATTGTCTTGCTGCCTTCCTAAATTACGCTGTCGCCATACTCAAAACTACTCAATGGCTCCCGTTACCCTGGAGTCACCACCCATCGGGAGGGGCAGCTCCTTTTCCCCCTGCCTGCCCAGCCCACCTTGCTGCATTTCCAGGGGACCCAGTCCCTCCCTCTCCTCCACTGGCACAGATGGCAGATGCTCCGCAGTCTCGATCCCACCCCCTGCCCTCCGCTGCCTCCAGTCTTCCTGCCTGGAATGCTGTCTTCCACCCGCTTATGCATGAAAATCCCGCCATCAGTGGCCTCACTGACATCTTTACCCCAAGCCCTCCCCTTCCTTGCCACTCCAGGCCATACTTATGTCTCCATCAGCGTTGGTGGTGGTCCCCAGGCATGACCGCGTACATGTGCATATGTGTGTGTGCGTGTGTGCGACAGTGGACAGTGGGGGCCTTCCTTGATGGCGGCTCTTCCATTGCATCCCCCACTCTGCCAGGATGCTTCTATCACGGGGTCACTGCTGCCCCTGGAGAGATCCTTCCTGACCCGCTTGACCCCACCTGCTCCCTCTGCACCTGCCAGGTGAGGCAGCGCCTTTGGGAACTTGGCAGCCTTTCATCCCTTGAGCCTCCTCTCTGGCCAGGAAAGGGTTGTCTCCTCCACCCAGGTCACAAGGGGTATATTTTCTCTGTGACATCTCCTGAGACATCCCTGCCACAGGGCACTGTTTGAAGGTGGGATGGAGGGACATGGGAGGCAGAAGTGGCAGTGTGACCTCTCTCTCCCAGGAAGGTTCCATGAGCTGCCAGAAGAAGCCATGTCTCCCAGCTCTCTGCCGTCACCCCTCTCCAGGACCCTGCCTGTGTCCTGTGTGCCGCAGTGAGCTGCCTTCTGCGTGCCCAGCCCCCAGGCCCTTCCCCACCTCTTCCTCACTCCCCTTCCCTCCCTTCCTACCAGGCCTGAGGTTGGGCAGAGCAGGGCAGGGTGGCACATGCCCCCCCCCAGGAAGTGTGTCCTCCACAGGCTGCCTCTCTCAGGGTCAGGAACACCAGGACGGGGAGGAGTTTGAGGGGCCTGCAGGCAGCTGTGAACGGTGTCGCTGTCAGGTGTGGCAGGAGGTGGTGGTACCAGGGGACGCTGGGGTGAGGGCTAAGCCCCGGCCTAGGCGGCAAGCCACTGGCTGCATCTCCTGCAGGCCGGCCAGGTCAGCTGTGCACGGCTGCGGTGCCCACCTCTGCCCTGCCCGCTCCAGGTTACAGAGCAGGGGAGCTGCTGTCCTCGCTGCCGAGGTACGCCCAGCCCTGGGAGCTGCCCCTTGCTTCAGCCCCTGCACCGATGTCCCCCCACCTGCCCGGCCCGGCCACCCCCC
>NW_007727020.1:29126-33440 GCF_000696425.1 Galeopterus variegatus
CCTCACCCCTCGGGCCCTCCCCCTCCCCGGCCCTTGAACTCTCACTCTTGCCTCCTTCAGCTTCTCCTGCCTCTGCCTGCCCCAGGCCTGACCAGACCCTCCCTCGTTCAGGTGCTGGTTAGCTTCCCCTCAAAGCTGCCCCTCTTCCTAACCACACCCTCTTCCTCACCATAATAATGATAATTAATGTTTACTGAGCACATACCATGTGCCAGGCCCTGAGCTAAGCACTTTACACATATTATCTCATTGAATCTGCACATTTGATCCTATCCGATAAGTGCTCTTACTCCCATTTCACAGATGAGAAAATGGAGGTACAGAGAGGTAGCATGACTTGCCTGTGGGCACTCAGCTAGTCGGTGGCAGAATCAAGATGCACATCTAGACCATCTGGCTCCAGAACATGAGGCTTTCCTAGCCTGCCTGCTGCCCCTCAGCCCATACGCTGCCCAGCATGGCGTAGTTTCCCTAAAGCCACCACAGCATCTCAGGTGTAGGTAGTCGGGACAGATGAAATCCTCATTTAACAGATGAGGGGATTGAGGCCTGGAGAGATTGAGTTACCTTGGGTACGTGGTTAGTGATGGAGTCGTTCATTCGTTCCCCGTGCACTTATTACACACCTGCTGCATGCCAGGCACTGTCGCTTGTGCTGGCTGCAGCTGCTGCCTGGAGCTTGGGCCAGTAAGCAAGCAGATGGGGAACAGGATTAGAACAGGCTGTTCTGACCCCAACTCAGTACCTTTCCCTTCTATCACAGACAGGAGTGCTGCCCTAGCCCGCTTTCCCGCCACATCCCTCTGGAGCCCGCTCCTGGTGCCCAGGGTGGGGGGCTGGGGACAGACATCCAGAGCTCAGACTCCATGCTTGTTCCTGCCTGCCTTGGACTGCAGGCTGCCTGGCTCATGGGGAGGAACACCCCGAAGGCAGTAGCTGGGAGCCCCCGGACAGCCCCTGCTCCTCCTGCACATGTCATGAGGGTGTCGTCACCTGTGCCCGCGTCCAGTGTGTCAGTTCCTGTGCCCAGCCCCACCAGGGGCCCAGTGACTGCTGTCCGCGATGCTCTGGTACTGGAAGCCTGGGGCGGGGAGAGAAAAAAATGAAGAGAGCCCCTGGATCTGCACCTCCCTGCCTTACTACTGGTTGGGTGGCAGAGACAGGCTTTCTAGGAGGAGTGGTCTCCATTCTTGTACATACCCCAGTCCCTGGGGCGGGGCGCCCCCAGGCACTGCTGCCAGCCTGAGGGCTCCCTGTTCCTGTTCTGCTCTAACCCACTCCCCAAGACTGTGTGCACAAGGGTCGGAAGTATGAGCCTGGAGAGAGCTTCCAGCCTGGGGCAGATCCCTGTGAAGTGTGCATCTGTGAGGTAGGGTGAGGGCGAAGCTGACGGGCTGGGGGCTCCTTGGGGTGAGGCCCAGCTAAGTTGGACACTGCATGAAGCAGGCACCATGGGGGTCAGAGGCACGAATGTGTCCCACAGCCAGGAGGTCCAGGGTTAGACACGGGGCACAGTTTTCAAGTGTGGGGGAGGCAGTGGGTAGGCCCTGGCTGGGGTGTGGGGCGGGTGTGGGGGGAGGGAGTAGCCACCTGGGAAGGGGGTGAGGCCATACTGTGCAAATTCTACCTGGAAGGTAATGGGGAGCCATGGAGGGTTGTGAGCAGGTAACTGACATCTTAGGCCAGAACATTAGGCAGTGGGGCTGAGGAGGAGGCTGGCAGGAGACTGCAGGAAGATCAAAGGTCACATGAGGGCCCAGGCCTATGCAACTGGACAGGGACATCATCTCTGGGGATTGGAGGATGGAGTGGGGAACAAGTCTGGGGAGCTCCTGAGTCTCTTTTCAGTCTTGAGTCTGACGTGCCCCAGGCACATCTGAAGGAGGGCGCATGCGCAGATGGAGGGGCCTGGAGTCCAGGGGAAGTGGGGAGCTCTCAGCTTTTATGGCCTGGGACCCACTCCTGCCCACTCATTCTTGTAGCCGCAGCCTGAGGGCCCTCCCAGCCTTCGCTGTCACCGGCAGCAGTGTCCCAGCCTGGTGGGCTGCCCCCCCAGCCAGCTCCTGCCCCCCGAGCCCCAGCACTGCTGCCCCACCTGTGCCCGTGAGTCTGGGATTTGGGGGTAGATAGCTCTGCGGGTAGGGCTGTCGCCCCCAGAGTGATGCTGGAAGAGCCAGCCGGCTCCTCTCCCCAGCTCCAGCGCTTTCCTGACTCCCGTGGGCTGTTCTGGAAGCCCATGCCTGCACCGCCCCAAGGGGAGCTGGGAAAGCTATCAGGGACCCCTTGCCTCTCTGAAGCCAGTGCAGTTTGTGCAGCGTCTTGCCCAGCAGGTGGCGCTGCGGGCTGGCAGTTGTGCGGGCCGCGGGCTCCCTGCTGGCTGTGATGTGGCCCAGCCACAGCGGGGGAGAGCAATTCTTTTTTTTTATGTGGCCCAGCCACAGCGGGGGAGAGCAATTCTTTTTTTTTTTCCCAAAGATTTACTAAGATTGGGGGAAAAGAGTAAATAAACAGTTATATTTTTTCATTACAAATATTGAAAGGTAGCCAACTTCTGTTTCCTGGATTTAATACAATATTTGCAGTTTACCCAATACAGCCATTTCACACTTGGGTGCTTTTGTTTTGGCGGCTGGTCAGGATCGAACTCTAGACCCTGTTGTCGTCAGCACCATGCTCGAAGCAGCTGAGCTAACCGACCAGCCCCCGTGTGACATTCGTTGTGGAAGCAATTTTTTCAGCTTCTGGTAGTACACCAGCATTGAAATAATAACCCAACTGCAATACGAGTTAACGCTGTCCTCACATGTAAAAAACATGCTTTCTGTGATGATAATCGCACTCTCCTTTTTTTCTCTTCAATTTTTTTTTTCCTTTTTGTCTTTTTTCGTGTCCGGCAACGGATCGCAACCCTCAGTGTCGCGTCCGTACCGGACCGGGACCGGCAACGGGATCGTAACCCTCTGTGTTGCGCCCGCACCTCGCTCAGCCAGTGAGCGGCCGGTCTGTATGTGGGATCCGAACCCTCGGCGGGAGCGCCACCACACTCCCAAGCGGTGCACTGTAGCAGTGCGCCACCGGGCCGGCCCCTTTTCTCTTCAATTTTTTATTGTGATAAAATACACATAACAAAATTTACCATCGTAGGCATTTTTGTGTGTGTGGTTCAGTGGTATTAAATAGGTTCATAATGTTGTACAACCGTCACCACCATCCATCGGGGAGAGCTATTCTTATCCACACTTGCTAGGATGTGCTTCAAGGGAGGGGAAGAAGGCTGACATCGATTAAGCACCGAATGCATGCCACACAATTGGTGCACTTAATAAACAGGACCTCATTTAATTTTCATAGTTACCCAGTGAGATAAGTATTATTGTTCCCTTTTTACAGATGAAGAAACTGAGGCTTAGAGAGGTTGATTAATCTGCCCAAATTGGCACAGGCATTGAGTGCTGGAGCCAGGATCAGAACCTGGGACTGGTTCTACCCCATAGTCTGTCTCTTTGTGCTCCGCTGTGCTGTTTTAGCCAGACTGTACATAAGGAAGCGGCAGGGAGAGCAGGCCAGGTAATCTGGCCATTCTTAGTGACCTCAGGCTGAGGAAGCCACACTTTTTGGGTTTCCAGGCTCCCACCCTAGTAGCCTAGCAAAGGTCCTTTTAAAAAGTCCAAACTTTGCTGACCATAAGGAAAGAGGATTTATCCTCCCTGGAGTCAAGGTGCTGGGGATGTGGGTATGCTTTGGGCCCAAGAAGTCTGGGGACATAGTGGGTGGGGACAGCTGGGATTTCAACTCCTGCTCCCTCCTTTCAATCCCCTGCACGGGGCTTTTCTCTTCACAGAGGCGCTGAGTAACTGCACAGAGGGCCTGCTAGGGTCTGAGCTGACCCCGCCAGATGCCTGCTACACCTGCCAGTGCCAGGTGAGCCCTCCTGCCTTGGGGACTCTCAGGGCCTCCTCTTCTTCCTCCTCTGTGGGCTGTGGCTGCCTGCAACTCCTCTCCTGCAACAACTCTGGGGCTTTCCACCTACCCCGATATTCGCCCACTTGTCCTGAATGTCATCTGCCGCCTATGCTCTGCTCCCTCCTGTCAGCTCCTTAAGATCTGCTGTTCTGGGCCGGCCCGGTGGCGCACTGGATAGTGCGCCGCTTGGGAAGTGTGGCGGCGCTCCCGCCCGAGGGTTCGGATCCCACATACAGACCGGTTCCTGCTCACTGGCTGAGCGAGGCGTGGGAGTGGCACCGAGGGTTGCGATCCCGTTGCCGGACATGGAAAAAGACAAAAGACAAAAAAAAAAAAAAAAAAAAAAAAATT
>NW_007727020.1:34250-35913 GCF_000696425.1 Galeopterus variegatus
CGCCTCTGCCCCCTCCTGTCGGCTCTTTAGGACCGGTGGTTGTGGGCCGGCCGGGGGGCGCACTGGATAGTGCGCCGCTTGGGAAGCGCGGCGGCGCTCCCGCCCGAGGGTTCGGATCCCACATACAGACCGGTTCCTGCTCACTGGCTGAGCGAGGCGCGGGAGTGACACCGAGGGTTGCGATCCCGTTGCCGGACATGGAAAGAGACAAAAGACAAAAAAAAAAAAAAGATCTGCTGTTCTCCATCTATTGTGTTCACACGCAAGCAGGACCTGACCTGGCTCTGCATTCACCGGGCCTGTCCCGAGCTCAGCTGTCCCTTGTTGGAGCGCCATACCCCTCCTGGGAGCTGCTGCCCCGTGTGCCGGGGTAAGTGCCCAGCCTTGCCTGCACCCTCAGAGCAGGAGCCCAGGAGGGAGACAGGAGGGGATGGTGTTCATGCGCCAAGTGGGCAGCCTGGGGTCTGCACTCAGAATCCGAGTTTCATTCTTTTATGGAAATGGAGGGGCTGTTTGTCGGAATGGGGAAGGGACCCAGGTGGCAGAGGAGGCAGATGAAGCCTGGATCTTCAAGGCCTGGCCTGAGGCTTGTCAGGGAGCTCAGTTATCCCAGGCCCATTAGTAGGGTGTTTACACTGCTGAGTGGGCAGCCAGCTCAGAGGAGTGTTCCAGCCTCTCGCTTTTTGGGCTTCCAGGACCCTAGGGACATCCGGGCACCGGTGAAAGTCCTGACCTCTAGTAGGCTCTCTGGATATCAGCTGACGAAATCAACCCCATCGGGGTGCTAGTGGAAAGGGTGGGTGCTTCCCTGCTGCGAAGCTCAGGGCGAGCTCCAGGGGGTAGGACGCAGCTGGAGGGACAGTGAGTGCTCGCCGTCCCGTTTCTTCCCCCTCAGAATGCGTGCTGGAGGCCGAGGGCCGGAGAGCGGCAGATGGAGAGAGCTGGCGGGACCCCAGCAACGCCTGCATTGCTTGCAC
Source organism: Galeopterus variegatus (assembly GCF_000696425.1). Classification (NCBI taxonomy): domain Eukaryota; kingdom Metazoa; phylum Chordata; class Mammalia; order Dermoptera; family Cynocephalidae; genus Galeopterus; species Galeopterus variegatus. Next base: position 35,228 of record NW_007727020.1, read on the forward strand.
CTGCAGTGTGAGCGGGGGGTGGGGTGGGGGGTGGGGGAGGACCTTCCAGACGGATAAATGGAGGCGTGCCCACATTCCAGCAGTAAATATGGGGGCTGTGAGGGGCATCCCTGCACCGGGCAGGCAGCCGAGAGCTGCATTTCTTCCCCCCAACCACGAAGCAGGTGTTTTGTGGGGCGGAGGCAGACCGAGAAGGGGCTGCTGCCCCAGACCGTGCCGGAAGGTCCCAGAAGCAGGAGGCCGGGACATCAAACCCCGAGGAAATCCCTAGAGCAATGATGTCTGTCCACAGCGGGGCCATGTGGAGTGTCACCTGGAGGAGTGTCAGGCCCTCTCCTGCCCCCACGGCTGGGCGAAGGTGTCCGAGGCCGGCGGTTGCTGCGAGCTTTGCCGAGGTGTGGTGCTGGGGCTACGGTAGAGGTAAGAGACCTGGCGTGTGTGTGGGTGCGGGCAGCGCTGACCTTCCGCGTCTCCTGTCCCCTCAGCCCCCACCCAGTCGTGCGTGCACCAGGGCCGCGAGGTGGCCTCCGGGGAGCGCTGGGCCGTGGACGCCTGCACCAGCTGCTCCTGTGTGGCCGGCACCGTGCGCTGCCAGAGCCAGCGCTGCCCGCCGCCCGCATGTGGCCCCGTGAGTGCCGCGGTCTAAGGCGGTGGGAGCGAGGAAGGGCACGCGGCACCGCCGCCCT
>NW_007727020.1:36549-45974 GCF_000696425.1 Galeopterus variegatus
CGGCGCCGGGGAGGGAGGCTGGGCTTCGGCCGCGGCCTGCGAGCCGAGTCCGAGAGCCCTGGAGACTCCCGGGCCACGCTCGGTCCTCCGCGAGAGTCTGCGAGGGGCATGGCGGGGGGAGGGAGGCGATGTGTCTGACGGTGTCTGGGGCTGAGGCCAGGACGAGGCCCCCGCCCTGAGTCCCGGCAGCTGCTGCCCCCGCTGCCTGTCCCGGCCCGCTTCCTGCATGGCCTTCGGAGACCCCCATTACCGCACCTTCGACGGCCGCCTGCTGCACTTCCAGGGCAGCTGCAGCTATGTGCTGGCCAAGGACTGTCGTGGCGGGGACTTCAGGTGTGCACCCCCCTCTCCCTCCTCCCTTCTCCCTCCGCCCGGCCCAGCTGAACCCTGACACCCTGCCTGTCCTGCCTACAGTGTGCACGTGACCAACCACGACCGGGGTCGGAGCGGCGTGGCCTGGACCCAGGAGGTGACGGTGCTGCTGGGAGACGTGGCCGTGCGACTGCTGCAGGGCAACGGGATCACGGTGAGCAGAGCCCGAGGACTTGAGAAAGGTCTGTCCCACGCTGCCCATCCGTCCGCTCCGACGTCTCCTCTGCTCCCGCCTCCCTTCTCCAGGTGGACGGGCGCCCGGTGGCCTTGCCCTTCCTGCAGGAGCCGCTGCTGTACGTGGAGCTGAGGGGACGCACTGTGATCCTCCACGCCCAGCCCGGGCTCCAGGTGCGGCGCGGGGCCAGTGAGAGGTGGGGCCGGGCTCCCTGCCCGCCTGCCTGGGAGCCTTGGTCCTGTAGAGGCGGTGGGGACGCCAGCTACCTCCCAGGCGAAGGAGGCCACGGAGGCGAGAGAATGCTGCTGGATTCCCAGGGGAGGGATCAGGGCCAGAGACCCCGGGAGCAGCGGCAGGAACTCTGAGCCTGGTTTCTAATCGTGGTTCAGCACCACACGCTGGAGCTATTAGGCCACTACCTACCTGCTCTGAGCCTTAGTTTCTCATCTGTAAAGTGGGGGAAGGGGAGCAAAGTCAACTAAGGTTTCCTAGGTGGTTTCTGAAGTTCCTTTCAACTCCCAGGTGGAAGATTAATTTGCCGCCCTGCACCCAGCAAGAAGTACTGTTTGTAAATTTATAAATTAAGGCTTATCTGCACTTCTGCTCTAGGCTCTAATTGTGTTTTGGCCTCTATAAGGCCCAAATACCCATCAGAAAGTGAATCCCTGGAAGTGGGTTGCATTTCACCTGGGGCCCAGTTCAGGGATGCTGACAGGAGAAGATGCCGTCAAGCATGAGCTGTGGGCAGCTCTTCTGTCATCTGTTTGCTCAGGGCATGTGTGACTTGGCCTGGGCCAGGGCAGCATCCCTTCCCCGGGGAGCCTCCACCGTCCCTTCTCTCCTCCTCCACTAGGCGTGCTGACACAACACATGGGGCCATGAGGGACCTTGGGCTCTTGGGGTCCCTACCCTTTCCTAGTCCCAGGCCTCTCCATGCAGGTGCTGTGGGATGGGCAGTCCCAGGTGGAGGTGAGCGTGCCTGGCTCCTACCGGGGCCGCACTTGTGGGCTCTGTGGGAACTTCAATGGCTTTACTCAGGATGATCTGCAGGGCCCTGAGGGGCTGCTCCTGCCCACGGAGGCTGCATTTGGGAATAGCTGGCAGGTGAGTGGCACACAAACTGGGGGTGGGGGGCTGAGGAGGGCACAGCTGAGCATGAATGAGTCTCAGAGCAGCCCTCTGGTATGGAAAGGGAATGGGGGTGCACAAAAGATGGGCTTTCAGGGAAGTCTGTGGGGCTTCTTGCCTGTTGTGGTACAAGGGAAGGTAGGATGGCCTGTTGAAAGAGTCCTCATCACCTGAATCCCCAAGTCTTGCTTTGTCACTCACTGGCTGTGTGGCTTTGGATAGGTCACTTACCTACTTGGGACCTTGGTTTGTCCATCTTTAAAATGGGGACAAGGAAAAGGTAGATGATGCTTCCATTGCTGTTCTTGTAGGGAGATTTTTGAGACTAAAACAGTGGGGAGAGAAGTGCTTTGAAAAACATAGCATGCAGAGGTGAGCTGCCAGTGGTGGTGTCACATCAGGGTCGCTTTTCCCACCTAGGTCCCAGAGGGGCTGGGGCCTGGCCGGCCCTGTTCTGCAGGCCAAGATGTGGATCCATGCCGGGCAGTAGGTTACCGTGCCAGGCGTGGTGCCAATGCCCGGTGTGGGGTGCTGAAGTCCTCCCCATTCAGTCACTGCCATGCTGTGGTGCCACCTGAGCCCTTCTTTGCTGCCTGTGTATATGACCTTTGTGCTTGTGGCCCTGGCTCCTTGGCTGATGCCTGCCTCTGTGACGCCCTGGAAGCCTATGCCAGCCACTGCCGCCAGGCAGGGGTGACACCTGCCTGGAGGGGTCCTGCGCTCTGTGGTGAGGGGGTGGTGCCCGGGGCAGGTTGGGGGAGGGGGTGGCACAGAGAGGCAGAGCAGCCCACAGGGCTCAGGTCTGGAGAGGGTGGGTATGGGGAGGCCCACAAGGGGTGAGGATAGCAACTGGAGCAGTTTTGGGTGCCCTGTGACCCTGCCTTCCACTCTGCCTGCAGTGGTGGGCTGCCCCCTGGACCGTGGCTTCGTGTTCGATGAGTGTGGCCCACCCTGTCCCCGCACCTGCTTCAACCGGCATGTGCCTCTGGGGGAGCTGGCGGCCCATTGCGTGAGGCCCTGCGTTCCCGGCTGCCAGTGCCCCGCAGGCCTGGTGGAGCATGAGGCCCACTGCATTCCGCCTGAGGCCTGCCCCCCAGTCCTGCTCATGGGGGACCACCCACCCATTGCTCTGCCCAGCCCCAGCCAGGAGACCCAGGGGACACCCTAAGCCAGGATGACCCCCAACCAGGACTCATCAGACCAGAAGTCTCCCCTTGGTGAGCAGCTACCACCTTGACCAGATCTGCAGACATAGTGCTCTGCCTGGGCATGGGAGCTGGGCCTTTGCCCTGAAAAGCCCTCAGCTGAAGCAGTAAACTCTGGCCTTGCCCTAAAGCTTCTTTGTGTATGTGCATGTGTGTTTCCTCCTGGTGCCACGGTTGTAGCTGGGCTGCTCAGAGCATGGGGCTCAGTGGCCAGTGTCCCCAGAGTCAGAGGACCTTGCTTGTTCCTTGGGCCTGTATCCCTGGGCTGCCCCAATTGGCTGCTCCCTAGTGCTGTCTGGGAAACCCTGCAATAGGAAGGAGGACCCAGGTGTCCTGGTTCCTGCCCTATGCTCATTCTGTATAGCAGGCATGGCCCGTGGTCCCCATGTGGGACCCTCTGTGGATCCATTTAGAATCCTGCCGGGCTGAGGAGTCATGGAGAAAGGGCTCAGTCCATGCATGGCCTCCTGGTTTGGTGGTTCTGAATGCTCAGGTGCCTTCTGGACCACTCTAAGAGCTGGTGACACAGGGACCCCATGCCTAGGGTGGGGACAGGAGAGACAATAGGCCGCGATGCAACACGGACACATGCATGTGTACGCACACACAGACACACGCACCCCCCCTCAGAAACCCAGATAAACACATGCCTGGTGCGCGCGCACCTGCCCTGCGTTCACACCCACACCCACCTGGGTGGACGTGTGCGCAGTAGACACGCGTGCGGCTCGGGAGAGAATGTGGGCTTTGAAATCAAAAAAGCCCAGAATTTGAGTTTTCTTTACCACCTACTGACTGTGTGGCCTTGGTGTTTTAGGGACTGTAACTATAAGATCAGGGGATTCCACTCTCCTTGCCAGGTCCCTAATATCCCCACAGGGAGTGAAGGGCTCGGAGCTTGGGGAGAGGACGCTGACCAAGCGCCTTTATTGATTACGTTAGCAAGGTGGGGGCAGTGGCGTTGGAGGTCACCACCCTACCCGCTCAACCCTCTTTCTCGGAGGCTGTTCTTGTTTGGGGCCCGGAGAGGACAGCTCACTCCTTTCTCTCATGGAGCGGTGACAAAGCAGCAGGCAGGCAAAGCCACTCAGGACAGCACAGGACACGAAGAGTGCAGATCACCTCCTGCATTCGATCCTCTCTTTACTGGAACTTGTGCAAACTTTTCCTTGTGTGTAAAGTGAGGACGATGACAACATGTAGCTCGCGTGTCAGGAGGATGGAGTGAGCCGCGGGCAGCAGGGACAAGCACTTGTTGGGCTTCTTACCATCACAGTCACCACTTGGTGATGAACGGCTCGGCGCCCAGGACCACGTCCTCCTAGAGCCTGTTTCTCACGGCCTCCGTCTGCAGATGAGGGAAACACCTGTTGGGGCACGTCGCTCCGAGGAGCCAGCCTGCTCATCGGCAGACGGGCTGGTACCAGCACCTGCTTGAGTCGCTGCGAGGAAGGACTGTGTGCCGCAAGCATTTTGTGTCCTGGCATGGACTAAGCTGTTGGTGGTAGCTGCCCCACCCACATTGAGTATATTACATATATACTCATATAATCCATATAATGCAGTTCTGAAGTTCCTGTGTCTGTGTGCAGATACAGAGGTAACACAGACACTCACGGGTATGGCAGGCAGCACAGGCACATGCCTCACTCTACACCGCCACCCCCACAGCCAAGAAACCCGTCTCAGAGGCAGGCCAGAGGCCCTGGCTCAGGTGTCAGGGCCCTGCATTATTGAGATCAGAGCCTTTGTTCTGCCCGGCTCCTGGTCCTCGGCTCCAGGTCCTCCACCTCTCTACAGGCTGCCCATGGTGCAGGCAGCCACACCTGGGGGCCCAGGGCTCCCCTGTGGCCCCAAACAGGCCTTGGCCCTGTACCAGCTCCTCTTCCGGTGCTCTGCAGGTCTGGGCCAACTCCAGGATGCGCTTTCACAGGTAAGGGAGGTGGAGCGTGGCCTCAGATGGGGAGGGGGCAGCCGAGGCCTGACTCCACTTGCCCCCAGGTTCAAGAGGCCCGGGGCTGTCCCCCAGGGCTGGAGCTGCCTGCTGTGCTGCTGGAGATAAAGTGGAGCAGGCGGGCCCAGGAGCAGGTAGGGGCTGGCAGGGAGTGTAGTAGAGGGCAGGGTGGGTGCCCCCTCACACCCTGGTGCCCTGTCTTCCTGCAGCTCCTGTGGGACTTGAAGCTGCTGTCTGGGGCTGGGCTGGGCCTCTTCTGGCTGCCCTGGGCCCAGTTCTACAGTCTGAGGGACCAGACCCAGCATGCATGGAGCTGGTGCTGCCAGCTCTGTGGTAGGATGGGTGGGGACTCAGAGCAGCTAGTGAGTGGGGTGACAGGGGTGTGGTGGAGGGCAGGGAACTGTGTGACATTGGGGCAGTCACAGAAGTGAGGCAAGTGGAAGGTGCAGGGGCTTTGGAGACAGATGGCTTTGGATTCAGATGTCTGCTGTGACGCTCCTGGACACTCTCAGCCACTTCTTCAGCTATGAAGTGTGGAGGAGAATTGATCTTTCTCTAACGGCTGTTGGGAAGACCAGTGTACTCATCTGGATAAAGGGTTTAGCACCATGCCTGACACACGGGACATACTCAGTCCAGGCAGGCTGCTATTTCACAGTTCAGCACTGTCTTGATCAAATCAATTGTGTGGTGATGCCCATAAGCCTTTTGACATGGCTGCAGCATGGGAGGAAAGCCACCTGGTAGGCTCTCATAGGGCAGAGGCCCTGCTGCCCTGGGTGCCCCTGAGACAGAGACACTGAGCAGCCCCAGCCGTGGGCCCCTCCCTCCAGGGCTGGAACCCGGCTGACCCTCCTGGAGGGAGTGGCTATGTTGACTGGGCCCAGAACAGAGCTGGGTACTAAGAACATGCATCCCAGTCCCAGCTCAGCTGCCAATTTCTCAAGTCACCTTGGGCAGGTTAGTACCCTCTCTGGGCCGAGGCATTCTCAGCCATAGCAGGAGAGGGTGTTCACGGTGACCACTAAGGAAGTGTCCAGCTAGCATTATTGGCCTGGACTGCGAGCTCATCTGAAGGCTCAGCTGGGCGGGAGGGATCTGTTTCCGAACTCCTTCAGTGCAGGGGAAGGGGAGGGCCAACACAAGGGCATGAGTCCCAGGAGGCTGGTATCACAGGGGCCATCTCAGACACTGTCTGCCACACTGGGGGGTGGGGTCCTATGGACTACAGTGCCCTCAGCTCTTCCAGAGTTCCAGGCTGAGCCCTCTGCTCCAGGCTGGGGACTCCCTGAGGCAGAGCCATCAGCTCCCAGAAGGGTGAGTCTTTCTCCCGGGGAATACTGCCAATCCCTGTGTTGCCATGCAAAGTGACCTAGAACTGGGCCCCTTACCCTTTTCTCCTTACTCAGTCCTGCCCAGTGCCCCCTCCTCATGCCTCCAGCTCTTCCCGGGCTCTCACTCAGTTGCACTCATGGTCACCCCATAGCCCCTGGAAAGGATAGCCCCCAAATTCCAGCTCCCAGGACTCAGTGGTGGTGCAGGGGCTGGGGGAGACCACTCTGGACTCAGAGTTTGGGTGTTGGGGTGGGGAGGCTCAGCAGCCTGCAGGCAGTTGGCACACTGGCAGGCAGGCTCCCTCCCCATTTCAGAGGCCACTGCCACCAGAGATGCATCTGAAGCAACCTTTGAACTCCTGCAGGGGGCAGGCAGTGGACCCACTGTCAGGCCCCGATTTGGGTGAAGCCAGGAGTGCTGCAGACCCAAGGAGGGAGAATGCTGGTATACCTGCAGGGCCCACATCTGGTACGGTGACAGCAGTGGTTGGGCAGCCAGGAGAGCAGGGAGCCCCTGGGGCTGGGGAAGCCAGACTAGATTGGGAGGAGGCAGGAAGTCTTCACCCCAAGTTCAAGAACTTCAATCATTCTGTGCTCATTCTTCATCTCACACCTTTTTATTGGTTGCCAGGGGCACCCAGGGATGCCAAGTAGGTTTTATGTGCCAATTCCACCCAGTTCGTACCAGCTGTCTCGGGCACTGTGTCCAGTAGGATTCTGAAGCTAATCTGGGATTCAGGGTAGAGAGTCAAAGAGCCACCAACACTGGCTGCCCAGGGAGGAGGGAATGGAATGGCAACCCCATGCCGCCCATGTGCCAGGCACTGAGGGTATACAGAGAACAAGAGAGACTTGGTCCTGTCTTTGTGATCACAGCCTGGTGAGAAAGTGTGACAATAAACAGGCCATTAGAATTCAGTGGGATGGATGCTGTGAGCCTTGGGCCTGTTAATTTAAATGAGACAGACTCTCAAATTATTTATTAAACAACAAACCTAGCAAAGCCATAAGATTTTAATTGTTGCATCATGCACATGAGAGAAGAGAAAAGTGCCAGTGATTATTTTCTGATTGACAGAAGTTTTTACAAGTATTTTATCTCTGGGAAAGACAGAAATATCAATTATAACATTATTCCCAGAGAAATAAATACTTAGTAAGACAAAAGATCAGAATCACAGGGGGAGGGGAGTTGGAGGTTATTTTCACAGTTCACAGCAATCATTTCTAAAATCTTGGGAGTCTTTTAAGACTCCTTTTTCAAAAAATCCTTCAAAAGACAGATTTATTTTCACAGAGAACATACCCATTTGGTTACTGTTATGAATATTCAGTCTGTGTATTGCACAAGAGAACAAGATGCAATATTCTTGTGAAAGTTCTCAATTCAAGATCTTATGAAATCAGGCTCTTTTAGCTATTCTCTGGATGCAGGACAACTCTCCTTCATCCACAGCTGCAGAGGAACGGAACAGATCTTCTCTTTTTTCAGATTCCTTTTGTTAATCATGAAGACTTGCAGTCTTTAGGTCAGTCTCTGCTCTAAAATTTCATTTCTCAAATCTCACTTGATTTTGCTGTCAGAAACAAAGGGGCTAGGGAGGGATTTCCTTACCAACAGTAAAAAGTGAGGCACATACAGTGGGTTTCTTCTATGTCCTGAACAGGGACAAGGTGGGGGGTCTGTTTATGCTGAGGGACAGATGAGCCCAGCAGACAGTCCCTTCTTGCTCCTAAGTCTCCTGTGGTGGTCTTGAAGAGGTTGTGCCGGTCTCTCTGGGGTGGTCTGCCTTGGCTGGGAGGATGAGGAAGATGGGCTCGGCTGTTGGCAGGCACACCTGACAAGCAGGCGCGTGGCAGGCTGTGTAAACAAAGGGGGAATGATTGTGACAGCCTTGAAGTTCAAGCAGCACACTCAGGGCACCCCCTCGCCGTATGCACTGGGGACTCCTTAGGCTTCTTGGCTCCAGTTCAGGTGGGATGTGTGTGAGCGGCTAGGACATGAGCGGAGGGCTCCCAACATCAATCTTCCTCCCTCAGGTGGCTTACAAGAGCTGAATGCCACCACCAGCAGTAGCTCTGGGGAGCCCGAAAACTCAGAGTTCAAGGTGAAAAGGTCAAGAATCCTGGGCAAGGGCTTCCTCAGATTGGGGATGGCAGGCGTGGGGACTGCCTGGGAGGAGGCTGCTGGGGTGAGGTGGGGCTTTCTCCTGTAGCCAGGTTGAAGAAGGGCGCACTGCTGACCACTTTTACAGTAAATAAAATGGATCTAACAAATTCAGGTATCAGGCAAGGACCGGCCACTGGGGTCACCAGGCTCCCCTGGGGACTCCCTCACAAGCCTGGGTCCAAAGAGCTCTTCCTTCCCAGGACCTGGCCCAGAGGGAAGAGAGGAGCCGTGGACTGCGGGGGAGAAAGCTCGCTCCAGGAGCCCCAGGGCCCGCTGGCCTGCCCTCCCGGGGCCTGCCAGCACCGCAAAGTCCCCCCAAGGGGTGTGGCTCAAGCCTGGGCCAGGAGAGGGCAGAACTTCAGAAACTGCTGAGGATAGGAACTCCTCAGAGCCAGAGAGAGGAAGACCCTCAGAACAGAAAGAAGAGACCCCTCAGGGTCAAAGAGGGGAAGCCTCCCGGAGTGAGAACAAAGAAACTGTCCGAAGTCAGAGGCAGAAGACATACCGGGGTCACGGGGGAGACGACTCGGGGTCTGAGGAAGGAGGTCTCTCAGGATCACAGGTGGGAGGCCCCGCAGGCTGGGGACCTAGGGGCTCCTCAAAGTCAAAGAAGAAATAGTCCTAAGTGCCAGGGAGAGGAGACTCCCCAGGTCAGGAAATGAAAATCCTTCAGTCTTGGGAAAGCAAAATCTCACAAGCCAGGGAGGAGTCCCCGGAGGCAGGTGACCCCTCGGGCCATCCGAGGGCCTCTGCAGGCCGCTGGGAGGACAGATCCCGCGGACTCGGGAAAGGGAGCGCTCAGACCCCCGGGAAAGGCCCACCCAGCAGATGCAGGGCAAGACCGAAGACCACAGACTGGAGTCGGCAGCGGCCGTAGCAAAGCTGCGGGCCGCCCGGGGGAGGGCGTGGGCTCCTCTTGCGGCCCCCAAGCCCAGGAGCGGTGACGCTAGCGGCACTAACCACCGCGGGCTCCGGGCGGCAGGAGCTCCCTGCGGCTCTCCCGGGGCCCCAGGGCTGGCGCGCCATCCGCACGGCCCGGCGGAGCAGGAGGTGGGCTCGGCTCGGCTCCCGGGCGCACTCGGGGAAT
>NW_007727020.1:46974-63560 GCF_000696425.1 Galeopterus variegatus
CCCCGCGCACTGGTAATGCCCACACGGAGCTCGGGAGGGGCGGGCGGGCAGGCGTGCGGGTGCCGCCCTCTGCCAGCTTCACGGAGCCCCGCTGGGAGGCGCGGGCGCGCAAAGCTCGGATCCTCCCAGGAGGACGCGGCCGGGCGGCGGCGCGCCCAGCGGGAGCAGCCGGAGCAGGTGCACCGGGAGAGGACCGGCCGGCTGCGGGCCCTCAGGGCCAGGTGAGGGGCGGGCAGGGAGGTTTGTGGGAGGGGTGTGTGTGTGGAAGGGGGTCCTTTTCCCCTGGCATCTGGATGACAGGCCACTCTCTCCTCAGAAACACCCAGAACTTCCAGGAGCTACTGTCGTCCCCTGGCGCCGAGGAGCCTGTGCCTGGAGAGTAGCGGTCTCCCTTCCCAGCCCCTCTGGTCATTGCTGGGTACTCAAAGGGATGATTAACGAGATGGGAGTTAAGGAAAAAGCAAGAGGCAACCTGCAAGTCAGAGGTAGTTTCGGAAAGGCCCAGAATGCAGCCTTAGGGCGCGGGAGAGCAGAGACACAGACACACACAGCAGCTTTGCCCCACCAGGAGGCCTGTTATTTCTTCTTCCCTCTCCTAAGAACGTCGCCTGGCCCACAGTCAGAGGGCCAGGTCCCGGGGGTCCAGCAGCGCGAAGGCCCCGTTCTTGCGGAAGAATGACTCAATGCGGCACATCTTGCAGACCAGTTCTTGCTTCACTGCGGGGCCTGGGAAGAGATGTCAGAGGCCAGGAGTGGGTTTCTGGAGAAGGAACTCAGAGCATGGGAGCTCTGTCTGCAGAGCCCTAGGAATCTGCCCGTGTTGTATCCACTTTGTAAGTGTGAAGAAATAAAAAATGCTTCTGAGGAGTGGGGGCTCTGGGAAAATGCAGGAGCTGGCTGGACAGTCACCCATCTGCCATCATTACCCCCAACTTCAGGATCCTCCACCTGGGGGGTGGAGGGTGTCCAGCCTTGCTTGTCCCAGGGACAGACTGTGGAGAGATGTAGCTTCCTTCTACCTCCTGCTGCCTTCTGGGGCTCACCTTCTGCTTTGGTTGGAAAGTGCTCTCCTTACTTCCCCCTTAGAGCCCTGGGGAAAGTGGGGGAAATTTGGGGGCAAAATCTCAACTGTGTTGATCCCCAGCCATCCACCCTTTCTGCACAGGCACTCAAGCCGCTAGAGAAAGACACGTGACTGAGTGGTCTCACTTAAAATTCATGAGCACAGATAGCAAAGGGACACTTGCTGGGCTCTACTCTTCATCTCTAGCTACTCCGTGGCCTAGGCTCCTCCCCCTCCCAACTGATGGCCTTGACTCGGCCTCACAGAAGAAACAATCAGTCCAGATGGACAGCTTTCCCGACAACACTGTCCCCTACCTTCTCTGGACCCCCACTCCTGTCTCCCCTCCTGTCAGATTCCAACAAGCTGAGCTCCCCAGGTGATCCTGCCCAGTCTCATGGCTTTAAGTAGTACCTATATTCTAATGACCCTGGAATTTGCATCTTCAGCTCTGACCTCACTCTTGAGGGCCAGACTTACATACACAGCTGTCTCGCTGACACCTCAAGCATAGCGTCATAGCGTGGGCATCATGGACTTGTCCTCACAGACCCTCCAGCCCTGTCCACTCGGCTCAGCCAGACACCTGGAAGTTACCATTGACTTCTCTGCCCCTTACTCTCCCATTCAACCCTTCAGTGAGTTCCACTGTCTTCCTCCAAAACATCCTGAATTGATTTCAGCTCTACTGCTAACCCCCCTAGGCCATGCTACTGCGATCTCTTGCCAGGATAACTCAAAATAGATGCCTAGCTCACCTGCCAGATTCTACTGTTTTCCCTGAAAAAGCCATTACCTACAGAACAGTTAGGGGGATTTTTTTTTTTAAGTTAATCACTATTGCTTACCTGTTTAAAACCTTCCTTTGGCTTCCCCTCCCTCTAGAATAAAATCCAACCCCCTCCTTGTCATTTAGCTCTCAGATTTCAGGTCCTCAGAAAGGCCTTTCCTGACAATCCAAAGAAGCACATGCCCCTTGCCTCCTGGCCCACTGTCACTTCCTAGTTTCATGGAATTTGTCCCTCTCAGACATTTTCTTGCTTTCATGTTTCTGGTCTGGACCCTCCCAGAATGTCTGTTCCCTGGCACATGGCAGGTGCTCTTTGTTTGTGAGGTGACTCATTTCTGGGAGGTTGGGGCTCACCCAGCTGCCAGCCATATGTGAAGTTGGTGGTGATGGGGAAGAGGTAGCGCGTCTCTGGCATGTCCAGTTTCCGGGTGTTGAGGTAGCGGTAGCGCCCCTGGAAGTCGTGGGAGATGCCTTCATACAGCAAGGCCCGGGTGGCAGGCAGCACCGGGTACATTTCTGACTGAAAAGGAGCCTCTGGGGCAGGGCTGGGGGCCTTGGAAGGGACTACTTTGGGGGCAGGTGGGGGTGAGAGTGGAGCTTTGGGGTGCAGGGTAGGCAGCTGGAGGGGCAGGCGGGCTGCAGCCTTAGCCATCTGCTTGGCCTTCACCATCGACCCGTATTTGCGGTGCCACTCACAGCGCAACATCTTCTCCCGCAGATATTCCTCCTTCCAGAAATTTTGCCGCACTGTGTCCATGTTGAGCTGCCGCAACATGGTGGCAAGGGAAGGTGTGGTACCAGTGTGGCTGCAGCTGAGGGGTGAGCACAGTAGGCAGAGTCCTTCTGACAGCAGGTGGCTGCCCTGGGACATCACCTGGCAACCAAGCCTCACCTCACACAGGGCCAGGGTTCTACTTGCCAGGCCCTCAGCAGACCTCACTTCCTGAGGCAGGGCCCACTGGCTAAGAGCTATGAGCCCCAAACCTCCTGCAGGACCCAGGCTTGACCTAGTATCACAGGCTTCCACGTTTCGTGTGCTTTCTGCTTCTGTCCCTTGGGTCAGGCCCCCTCCCAACCTAATGCAGACTGAGGTGGGGGAGCCAGGGGCTAGGCTCAGGCCTCCTTCCATTCCTCCCTCCCCCTGCCTCTCTGAGCTGCTCTTTTTTGATCTAGAGAACTTGTCCTTGAGTTGTGGCCTCCTGGGACAGTCTGGTCCAACTCTTCTATGCCTTGGTCTTTGGCAGAACCTTTTTCATCCTTGCCAATCTAATCTCCCCCAGCTGCCTCACCCCACATGTGTCCTTTCCAGCACCCAGTCCCCGTTTGGAGAGAAGCAAGAATATTACTTTAATTTAACATCAACAGTGACACCGCGTAACAGTACAGGGAAGAGGTAGTGGAGAGAGAAGGTCAGGCTTCCTGTTCCCTAACCAGCCTTGATTCAACCTAGAAGCACTTCACCTAGCCTCTCAATGGAATTGAAAGGAACAGGCAATTGGAAATCAGAGGCTCAAAATTTAAAGATGGGCTGATGGCAAGCCTGGGGAGAGGCCTGAAATGGGGTGGGGGAGGGAGAATTGAAGGGCTGAAGTGGGGGCAGCCCCCTAGCGCAGGTCTTCAGCAGTGAACATGCCCCTAGCCCTGCGCAGGATGGAGTCCTTGGCAGCATCGTAGGGGTGCTCCTTGGATGGGATCTCCAGGACAGCTGGAATGGAGCGCTGGTGGGCGTCAAGGGCATGCCGCACCATCTCTGCGATGTATTGGTTGATGAGGATGATGCCAATGTCGTCCCGGTTTAGAAACTGCCTGTTGGGAGAAATGAGAAGGGAGTTCAGGGCAGCTCTGAGGGCTGCTGTGTGTTCTGCTGAAGCAGCCCACTCTGAGTTGGTGGAGCTGGGCTGTAGAGGGGAATAAGCATGACCCAGAAAGCACAGACGACAAGGGGAAAGATGCTACACTAACATCTCTCACAATCCTATTCAGAATCAATTTCATTCAAAAGCTAACAGCCATGTTGGTCAGGGCTGGCTTCTAACTGCCCGCTGCTTGGAAGGCTTCCAAGTGAGCCAGTAATGAAGATTAGGGCACATGCCAGTGTATTCAATACACTGCCTTTGGATAAGAAGAGTATATATGTGTATCCCTTTGTATCTGCAAAGAGAAATGCCAGAAAGATAAGGAAGACACTAAGTGGTTACCTACAGGGGTGGAGGTAGGAGATAATGAGGTGGAAGGACATGGGTAGAGTAAAAGTTCTCAGTGTATACCTTTTAAATATTAATTTGCAAAGCACATGCACAAAGGAAAGCAAATTAAATTTTTTAAAAATAGGGCAGATAAGACCTCAAGGTCTATGTTGATGAGGGTGGGAGATGGCTTAGAGGGGAAGTTTGGCATGAGCCAAGAACACAAGACAGAACGAGGAAACTCAGTAATGAAGGAACCACACTTTCCACACAGAACCTGGCACAGCGATCCTCCTGTCTTGTGATCACCCATCTATTCATTCATTCACTTACACATTAAAAACTATTTCCTGAGCACCCACTTCGTGCTAGGGTAGATTAGGTTAGACTTGGTGATCTCTGAAGTCCTTTTGGTTGGGAATATGGAAAATCCTTGAAGTAGGATTTGTCTTTCTTCCATGACAATTTGGGTCACTTTATCAGACTGCTTAGAGATCAGCAGATAGCAGCCTCCCTGGTCAGGGTCTCAGGCAGCAGGAACCTGTCTCAGCCGGCAGCTCTGGGCTGGGCTGTTTAGGGGGAAACAGGTGAGAGTGGCTTATTCCTGAGACTTGGCACCCTAGAGAAAGGGTGAAGGAAAGAATAGGAGGCTGGCATCCTCGATTCTAGTCACCAGGACACCACCTGGATTAAAGGCATGCCTGCACCCACACTATGAAGCTATCACCCCTAACCCGGGCAGGAAGTAAGGACTTGAAGTGCAAGGTCTGAGCAGAAGGCCAGACACAGTCCTGAATTCTGCTGTGCCCAAGACAAAAGGGAATTCGAAGGCAGACTGAGGAGAGCTGCACAAGAACCTGGCTTAAGAGCGGCAGGAGTTGGGGCTAGGTTCAAATCCCAGCTCTGCCTCTTCCGACTGGTGTGACTTTGGTTATGTGCTTTAGCTTCTCTGAGTTTTAGTTTTCTCACCTGTAAGTGGGAATAATAACCCCCTACTTTACAGGCGACCGTGAGCCTCTAAGGGAGATGAAAGTACATGAAAGCCCGAGCCCACTGGGTCGGTGCTTCCTGAGTGTGTAGTTCTTTTAGGGGCAACTCGCAAAAGAGCCGGGCATTTGCAAAGCTCGGAGCCTGCTCTACAGGGAACAAGGAACCCCTAAGAGGCGCTGAGGCTGGCCGTCTCCGGCGCCTGGGCGCTCTGGACGTCCAGCTGTGGCAGGAGTAGGTTGGGCCGAGGGGAGGTGCCTGTCACGAGCTCTGTTCCCTTCTTCCCTGACGCACGGTCATGTGTGGAGGGAGCTCGTGGACCTGACATAGCCCCACTCCCGCCGAACCCCCAAAGGGAACTTGGGGCGCGGAGGCCTCCGCCCCGGAAGGGCGGACAGACTTCCAGGATCCCCCCTCCGCTTCCCTCAGGTCGGGGCCTGACACCCCGGTCCCCGGGCCGCCTCCGCCCTCTCCCGGCGCTCCCACAAAGCAGCTGAAGGGCCCGTTCGGGCCCCCCACGGACTACCGTACCGGAAAGTGTCTTCGATCTCATTGATGGTTGTATCCTTCTCCACCACCAGGAAATTAGGGTGGCGGTTCTTGTTAAGCTCTCCGATGCCGCCAAGCAGGAATCCAGTCACGGTGTCCTCATCTCCGATGACCGCGATTAGCTTCCCCCTCCCCGCCATCCCCGCGGCCAGGTAGAGTTCACCCCTGAGTTCCCAGCCCGGAAGCTCCGCCTCCGCAGCGCGTCTCCCGGACGGCCCCACCCCCACCCCACCCTTCAGACATGCGCAGTTGCCCCACACCGCCTCTCGGGACATGCGCCTTAACAGCAACACGGCCTCAATCTGAATACGCCTGCGCTGTAAAGAGCGCTCCGAACCAGAGGACTACGAGTCCCAGAAGGCTGCGCGGCACTACGGCCTCTCCCTGGCGTTCATTCGTTCATTCATTCCTTCGTTGGCTCATTTATTCAACAAACGTTGTTTTATTTTGTTTTGTTTTTTTTACAGTTGGCCTACAACTTTTTTTTTTTTTTGGCGGCTGGCCGGTACGGGGATCCGGAGCCTTGACCTTGGTGTTATAACACCACACTGACCAACTGATAGCAACAAACGTTTTGAACCTAGCGCTGTTAAACGCCGAGACCCCAGAGAAGAAAAGACACTTTCTGTTCTCAAGGACAAGGTCTGGGTCTGTATCGTGTATGTATGTAACTGTGACACACAGCTAACAATTATTCAGTACATATTTGTCCTGTTAATAAAGGCATGAACAAGTTAATGATGATACTGGCTAGTGAGGTAGAGAGTCAGGGAACAGGCAATTACGGTATGGTGTGTTAATTTCTAAAATGTGACAATATGGAAGCCACATCCGTGGTAACTAACCCATGGGGAGAGGGGGCCCTCAAGGAACACTTCCCCAAGAATGTTGTACTGCATCTAAGCTGAGACCTGAAGGGGATAGAAATGAGGACAAGAGGGTGTTGTAAGCAAGAGGAACAGCATGTGCAAAGGCTTAGTGACTAGAGAGTATAAAGGCCTTCAAAAGAAGTTAAAGAATCTGGAAGTTATCCTGAGGAGAAAGTTGTCCTGAAGCCACTGAAGAATTTCAAGCAAGAGGGTGATATCACCTGACATATGTTTTAGATCCGTCACTGTGACTCTGCTGTGTGCAGAGGCAAGACTGAAGGAGGAGAAACCAAATTAGGAAGCCATTGTGATGAGAGATGATGGCAGCCAGAACTTGGGTAGTAATAATGGGGAATATGGGTAGATAGAGTCGAGAGATGTTTAGAGTCAGAATGGACAAAACTGGTCTTTGGATTGAATGCGTTTGGGGAGTGAGGCACGAGAGAGTCTCAGGAGACTTCCAGGTTTCTGGGCCGTGCAGCTAGATGGACAGGAGCAAGGCTCCTGAGAGAGTGAACCTCAGTAAGGTGAACAGGTTGAAGGAAAAGGGCCACTCTTTCCTCCCTGCTTTCAACAAGCAGGCACCTCAGCGTCTGACATGTGATTTGTGAGTTTGGAGTGCTTGAGACGTCTCGCGGTTGTATGTATGATAGGCTTGGGTATGATAGGCTTGGGATTGGGGCACACCTGGGTTTGAATCTCGGCCCTGCTATTGAGAAGTATGATTTTGGACTCATCGCCGAAATCCTCAGGGCCTTGGTTTCTTCAGATGTAGGCGGTCCACCTCACAGGGCTGTTAGGAGGATTCAGTGAGAAAGGGCCCATCAATGCTCAGCCTGCAGTGCCACACTGTGGTTGGGCAAGAGCAGCCGGCTGGAGATCTACAAACACATCCACACACAGGTGGAGGGCAGCTGAAGCTGAGACCCCCCCTCACACCTGGGGAGGGGGGTAGAGGGTGAGGAAGGTGTGAGGAAGTGTGTGTGCAGAACTGGCCCTCAGCAGCAGCAGGCTGTTGGGTCCTTAAGAGAACTGCTCTGCCCTCAGTGTTTTGTCACATACAGTAAGGAGCTGGGACAGCGCCACATCACTCCCCTCCCTCCTTCATTCAACCTTAGTTAATCGAATGTGACCACAATTAAGAGCTGAGGATACGAGATTGATAAAACACGATTTGTGTCCTGAGGAGCTCCCTGCAGGACTGAGTGGAGGGGGAAAGTATCAGGGGGAGGGGCAGGCATGAGCGGAGAGAAGCTCTGGAGGATCATGGGGGGACAGGATCCAGAGTGAGGAGGAGGGGGAGGTACCTCTTCCTCTGAGTGGGAAGGAAAGGAGAAACTTAGAAGAGGAGCAAGGAAGCAAATAGGCTGCTGAGTGAAGAGATGAGGAGAATGGGGATTAGGAGCTGGGGTCACGTGTATTTGGGGTCTTCTCTGACACACCCCCACTAGGTGCTGAAATGCCCCGGGTCAGGTCTAGAGTTGTTTAGAAGAGGAGCAAGGAAGCAAATAGGCTGCTGAGTGAAGAGATGAGGAGAATGGGGATTATGAGCTGGGGTCACGTGTATTTGGGGTCTTCTCTGACACACCCCCACTAGGTGCTGAAATGCCCCGGGTCAGGTCTAGAGTTGTGGGATTGAGTGGAATGCTTCTTTACCCTGCTTTGTCCACTCACTCACTCATTCACACCTATATTAGACCTCTCAGGGTCAGGGGGCTCAGTCTGCTGGGGGAGGCTGTGGATTCGTATCACAGATACGGGTAGTAAATGCAGTCAGAGAATGCCCCGGGGCAGTATGGGAGCTGGGGGGTGCTGATCCAAGAGGGGAAGGGAGGGGTCCCAGGAAGTTTCCTGTCGGCCAGGAAGATGAGGAGGGTGGAGAGGCAAGGGTGGTTCTGGGCAGAGGCTCAAACTGCAGCATGGGTGCCCAGGAGACCAGAGGCTGTGAAGAGGGGTCGGAGGCAGGGAGGAGAGTGGGAGTGGGCATGCTGCCCCTCACACAGGTGAGGAGGCTGGCAAGAGACTTTAGCATGGAGCAGGAGGGAGCCACAGAAGGGCCCTCAACTGGAGAGGCACACAATCCTTAACATGACCCCTGCCAAACTGCAGCATGAAGGGCGGCTGGAGGGAGCTGGCCAGGGCCAGAGTAAGTGAAGAGGCTGGTGCGGGAGGTCAGGAGGGTGGCCCTGAGCAAGGTCAAGTCTGGGGGTGCAGATGGAGCAAGCCCAGTCTGACCCAGAAACTGGCTGGAGTGAAGTTTACTGCGTTTGCATGTGGTTCTGCCTGCCTGCTGGCTGAGGAACGTTTCTTTGAGTCAGCGCTCACTGAAGGTCCTAATTTGAAGAACATTCTTGAGGTCAGACCAAACTGTAACTGGCCTCCCAGTGGTCCTAGGGCAGTCTTCCAGAACATAGTGTCCAATGCCCTCTACCATTCAACAACCCTCCAGCTACCTGCGGACTGATCCCACATCCCTAAGCCACCCCTCCCTGGTTCTTTCAAGCACTCTGCCAACATCCCTGACCTAACCTCTGCCCCAGGCCGCCCCCTCAGCCTGGGTCCGTCCTCCAGGGACAGCCATCTGCCTTCTGCCTCCCCAGTGCCTTATTTAGTGTCAATGGGCCAGAAGGTGGCCAGCCATTGAAAGCATACCCACAATGACCAGCCAAGCCTCTGCGACAGGCCTCACTTTATTTGGAATTTTCCACCTAAGCAGCTCCCAGCTGAGCCACATTACATGTGCAAAAGTCCCCCAGAAAGCTGGGCCTCGCAGTGTGTAAAAAAGGCCCCCCATGGGGCAGAGCTGTGCAACCATAAAAAAAAAAAAAGAGAAATCAGTCCCCCAGGAAGCCTGGCTGGGGTGAAGTAGGCAATGCTGAGGGCCAGTCCACGTGTGGCTTGCTTCAGGGTCTGTTTTCTTCTCTGATTGTGCTTTCTTTTCCAAGTCCTTAACACGCTGGGGTTGTGGCCACCAGAGCGGCCAGACGCAGTCCTCAGGGGCAGGGAGGCCTGGCTGGGAGTGCGGCTTGAGGGTGACTTCTCACACACACAGACACCCCCAACACTGGCCTCAGCTGTGCCAGGAAACTCAGGGCTTCACTGGCCCCCAATCCCTGTCCAGCCTCTCAGGTCACAGCCTCTGCCCTCATGTCATGTTTGAGGGAGGGACACTGTCCTGAGACAGACGAGGCCCTCCAACCTCCAGGGCACAGTGGGTGTGAGGCTGTGCATTCACTTCACACCCAGGGCAGGTGCTTGTAGTGTCTGATTCTGCGCATGTGATCTGCGTGTGGCACGTGTGTGTGTGTGTGTGTGTGTGTGTGTGTGTGTGTGTGTGAGAGTGAGTGTGGTTTGGCTGGAGGTGGGGGCTGAGGCTGGGGGAGGCACTTGTGGGATTCAGGGCACATTGACTTTGAAGGGGCTTCCAGGGACACTTTCATCACCCCACTTGACGATCAGGATGTAGTCCCCTTTCTCTTTGACAGTGTAGGTGACATTGTATACCCGGTTCCCCATGTGTTTCACGTACACCTCCTCGCAGGGGGTCTTGGGCCCGTGCACGCCCACCATCATCATGTTGGTGCCTAGAGAGGGAGGCAGAGAGGGACAGGCTCACACCAGGGCCTCTGGAAGACCCCCTGCTTTCCGACCTCTCAGTTCTTGCTCCCACCTGCCATTTCTCAGCAGACAAGCCCACCCTGGGAGACTCTCCCTCTCCCCCTTCAAGCCTGCCTGCTTTGCTGCAATCCACGGTGAAGGAGTTCTTCTGGCCCACAAAGGCCTGGGACAGCCCAGGGCCCCGTGTCACCACCTTGCTGGCATCCGAGGAGAACTTGGGGATGGAACTGTAGCTGGAGCCCTGGCTTGAGGAAGACTTGGTCACAGTCTCCACTAGAACCGTGGATGTTTCATGAAGGCTGTGGCCTCCAGATAGCCGGGGACCTGAGGGGTAGAGTGGGAGCCATGACTTGGTCAAAGGGGCTTCCTGCCCTTCCCCAGGCAGTGGGCCCTTGGATGGCACTGACAACCTCAGAGACTTGGGGTCCCAGGCCCCTGGGCCTGCACTTTGGCTCCCCTCGTTCCTCAGCTGCAGCATTCTAGAAGCATAGCCCCAGTCCAAGTCAGTGCCCAAGCTTCTGGCTCTGATTCTTGCCTATCCCTAGAACCCAGGCTTCTGATGGCTCCAGCCCTCATCCTCCTGGGCTTTGTCAGGGAACTCAAGTGAACTCACAGTGTGAGAGTCTTGCTTTAAACAGGACACATATCCAATGCATCCTGCAAATAGCCTCCAAAAGGGAAGGCTGCTAATTACCCTATCTGCTTGCTTAGAAGGGAGAAATATGGGAAGCTGGGAGGAAAGAAAGTGAAGCTAAAGCTTGGGGAGCCACAGCAGGTAAAAGATTGAGCTAGTGATGGACAACAATAAAGAGGATAGGACCACTTAATTGCCTTACTGGAATGTCATCTGGCTTGTTTCACTGAAAGTTACCAGCCTATACTGTTTTTTTTTTTTTTTTAAAAGATGACCGGTTAGGGGATCTCAACCCTTGGCTTGGTGTTGTCAGCACCACGCTCAGCCAGTGAGCAAACTGGCCATCCCTATATAGGATCCGAACCCGTGGCCTTGGTGTTATCAGCACCGTACTCTACCAAGTGAGCCATGGGCTGGCCTATACTGTCAAACTATAATCCCACCTTTGTCTCTTCCTGTAACTTTCAGGTCTGGAAAATAAATGCAGGAAGAGAACCCCAATTCGGCGTTAATTTCCCAAGGAAGGGATGTCTGTCATTTGAGTGTCCCAAAGGGAGATTAACCACTTCGGGGCCTCTCACTGCTCAGAAGAGATGGGCTTTGAGTAATCCTTTCATCTCTGTCACCCAGGGGAAGTGGGGTGACAAATCTGTGGGGGGCAAAGCAATGCAAAACAACAGATAAGACAAGTTGCCAAAGGCCCTGGAGTGAATTAATACTAATCCTGGATTCCAGAGCAACTGTGTCTAACCCCGAGGCCTGAGTTCTTTCCATGATATCACACTGCCTACCCCAATCCCACCTAGAGTGTCTTCTCATTTGTACATATTCAAGGTTCCAGGTTCCAGCCGATAATTTCTATATTGACCCAAAGAGACTGTACAGCTCCTTTGGCACAACAGTTAAAAGCTCAGAAAGCTCCTGAGCATTCCTTATCTGTCTGTGGATGCTACAGGGGCATCATACACTTATACTCTCTCTCCCAACTGCAATGCCACGTAAGCTGGGGCTATGTGTCCTCCACACTAACCCCCAAAACAAACACACACAACACACACACACACACACACACACGCACACACAATTATACCTGTGCCTTTCCAGGCACTCTGTACAGACATGTGCTACCATGGGAATGTGGGCACAGAATACGTAACTGGTTCTCCTCTTTCCTTTATAGATATTTTCAAAACAGTTTCTGTGGTGATCATTTTTAGCCTTCCTGTTTCCTTGACTACAGGTTGAGAATGAGGAAAAAGCCTCTGGGTACCTTTTAGTAGGTTTTTCTCCACTGGGCTTGGTGGCTGAATGACTATATCCCTAGTCCTGAATCAAAGTCTATTGGATTAATTATATTATTCTCTTTGCAACTGAATCTCAGAATATGATTGCATAAAAAACCTCTCTGCCCAAGAATTTAGGGTCATATCCCCCTCTTTACTGCATCGAGCTCAAGCTCCTCTTCTGCTTTCAAGAGCTACTGTCACCCCAGCCCTCTCTCCCCAAACCTTCCTCTGCCACCTCTGTTCCAGACCCATGTGATATGTCTAACCTCTATGCCTTTGTTCATGCTGATTTTAATGTGAGGTTCTAATCTATTTCCTAACTGACCTCCTAAGTGATTTTGAGCAAGTTGTTATGATGAAAGTCTAGGTCTGTTTCTTCACTCACCATAAGGAGGCTCTACTGATCATAAGAGCTACCACTTTGAGGCTTACTTTGTTACTATTTTATTCATGTTTTTTTCAAATCTTCCTAACACCCATTAAAGGGAACATTATTCTTCCCATTTTCCAGATAAGGAAACTGAGACTAAGAGGACTAAATAAATTGCCCAAAGGTGCATAGCTAGTGAAGAGCAAAGAAAGGATTAGAACTGGTCTTTGCTTAATTTCAAACTCCATCCTTTCAACTACTTGCTATATTGTTTTTCAAAGACCTTTCCCACCCGGAAGACTATGACTTATGAAAGCTACCCAATTTTCTGCTTCCTCCAGCTTATACACCACATATCCCTTGGAGGCTTTGAATGACTTTTCCATAATCTGCCCACCTCGGAACTTCATCTCATTTAACAGTTGGTTGTAAACCATCAGACATTGTTTCATCATTTTTCAGTGGGTGTTCTTTTTGTCTCCCTTCTAGATGAAACTGAGGCAGAGATAGAATAGAGACATGCCCCAGGGAGGCTGCTCACCAATATTCAGGCCGGATGGGCCAGCGCCTGCACGCTAGGCGGACAGCAGGGGCAGAAGATGGGCCATTAGGAGTTTCCACGTGGGACAGGGAAGGAGAAGGTCAGGGGCATGTGGGTCTTTCTCTGGCAGAGATGAATGAGCACTTCGGCGTGTACCTTCGCTTGGTTTTAAAGCCCTGTCATGTTCCCTTTCTCTCTCTCTCTTTTCCTTTCCTTTTGCTGGTCCCATAAAAGATTCTTCTTTCATGGACCAAGAACCTGGGTATGCTGCCCAGTAACAAAATCTTGAGAAAAGAAGCCAAGAAGACTTTCTCTGGTTGGTCCTGGGCCACAGAAGGCAGGAAGAGAACAGAGGTAGCTGTCATTTATTTTTAGCGTCTGCTTTGTAACAACAATTTATTTAATGCCTGTTCTATATCCTAGGTGATTTTCATCTCATCTCATTTACTCCTCAAAACATGTTCACAGTAAGCTCTAGCAGTTTCATTTTATAAGGAGGAAACTGAGTCCTAGAGTGGTTAAGTAGCTCACTCCATAATAAGTGGCTGAACAGAACCTAATTAAGTCTGTCTGATGGCAAAGTACAAATTTTCTGCTATAAAAATCTGAACCAATGAAAGACAAACATCAGAATTCCCTTTCTCTTTTACTGATTCCTCTCCACACCAGTACCATTTGCATACTCAGTTCAACACAACATTCTTTTTAATTGAAACAATTGATTATACATATGTGTGGAGTACAGAGTTGAATCTCAATACCTGTGTAAAGTAGGTGATCAATTCAACACAACATTCTAAATTGCTACATTGTTTTCAGTGTTCAAAGAGCTCTATGAGTAAATATTCAGTGGAAATTGGGAACAGTAAAACTAAGACAGTATGATAGATGTTTACTTATAAAAATCATTGATAATACAGCCATTATAGAATATGCCCTGGAAAGCAATATTAATAATGAAGAAGTGATTATAAAACATTGCAACTAGTCAGAAGACTCCATTTTTGCTTAGTGCCTGGTGGTCCCAGCAAGGCTTTCCAAGCTTTTCTTTCTTTCTTTATTTTTGTCCTTTTTGAGACCGGCCACACCGTGCTCAGCCAGTGAGCGCACTGGTCATCCCTATATAGGATCTGAACCCGGCCACGGGAGCCCTGCTGCGCTCCCAGTGCCGCACCGCCACGGGCTCGGCCCCAAGCTTTTCTTTAATTACTTCATTGCCCAAGCTTCAGTAGTCTCACCCTTCCTGCCTCTACGCCCTTTTGTTTATCTATTTTTCCACTTGAAATGTCCCCTCCCCTACCTCTACTCATTCAAATCTTACCTATATCCAAATGCAGAGTGAGAATTCACTCACATACCCCCTGCTCACACCAGGGATGGCTATTCGTGAGGGATCTGCTCCCATGACCCGAACACCTCTCAACACTGCCACGTTGGGGATCAGACTTCAACATGAGCTTTGGGGGAACAAAGATTGGGGAAACAAATATATCCAAACTATATCACTATTATTACTTTGATTTTTCAGATGCAGAATGTAAGCTGGGAAGAAGTTGGGTGACTTGCTCATAGCCCAGAAGAGGCAAAGCCGGCACATGTTCTGATTCCCAAATTCCAGCTCTTAGCTGCTCTGAAGCGCTCTGTCCCGGTTATCCCTGCACCCCAGGCAGCGCCTAATCAAGTGGCTTACGGTTGTTGTTTGATTAACGTCTGTGGCTACATGAATAAATGAGTGAACACACAGTAATATGCTAAGATGGGAAATGTCATGAAAGTTCACAAAAAATCCTGTTGTCCGAAATATTTTTTTCCTCATACAAACAGCCCTTTTACTTGTATGCGTCTGAACTTAGGGTGTTGGTGGCTAGAACACAGAAAGAGATTCATTCACTGGATGAAAAGCACGCTTAGAGAATACTAAGAAATTCTTCATAATGTCTACATTTTTAGATCAAGAGCCTCAAGTGCTTCAGGACATCAGACAAATTCAGGACTTTTCTGAGTAGCTGACTCGTTAAGGAAAGCTGCCGAAACCCACGGGCACCTTCTGAGGGAGGACAGTGGCAGTACCGATGGGTGCCCATTTCGCTAGAAACCTCTGTCCATTCACGGGGCCTGGCTGGGGAACCTCGGCAGCGCGACAAAGGCCAGATTGTTCTCTCCAGAACAACATGATAATGTACTGAAAGAGTGGGTGCCCTGTGTACCGAGAAAAAAGGCAGTAAATGAGTTCCTGGCACCACCACAACAGGTCAGCCTTCACAAAGTGGGGACACAACTTGCTGCCAAAAGAACTGGCCTCAGCAAACTTGCTCTATGAGCGAAAACTCTATCAGATTTAAGCTAAAAACAGCTAAATTTCCAAAATATGCAGCCAGTGCACCATGAGAAAAAGAAGCCTGTCCCTTGCCGGAGAGGACAGACAAGTAATGAACAGTCTCAAACTCTTAATGAAAGCAAGGTCCAGGCCTTCCTTTCTGATTTGCTCCGAATTGGCATGAGCTTCAAGCCTCCACCCTGTTTCCAACTCAGGTATCTATTTCCATTCTCCCAAAGGAAGGCTTAAACTTTCCTTACTATGAACATCTTTTTTTCTGGAATAAAACAAAGGTCGAAAGTACTTAACTTCGGGGAGAGAAATGGGGATTGGAGCGGAAGGAGGGAGACATTTGTTTTCCATTCTTACCTTCCTGTACCAATTTTTTACCATGTGCACTTATTTAGTTTACTTTTTTAATATTAGAATTTATCAAGGTGAGGATCATGACCATTTGGGTCTTCATTTTTCTCTTATTCTGTTTCAAAAGAAATCGAATGTTATTTTTGACACTTTCATAACTACAAATCTCTACCCCAAAACAACAGTTATTTTTCCCATAAACAAAAACCTTACTTCTCAGGGAAAAGCCCATTCAGTGTGTGTTCCTTGGAGTGAAATATTACAGAACACATTCACTAAACAGACAACACACACACCACACACACACACACACACACACACACACAGAGGTTATTAGGTTTTTCAATTTTAGTATGGCTTAAAATGGCATAACCACATATTACTCCTTTATATAGATCACTGGCTTCTAACTGAGGGTGACACACACACCCCCACCCCCTTCCCACTGCCAGAGGACATTTGGCAACGTGTAGAAACATTTTGGTTGTCATAAATGGGCAGGGGAAGGATCTAGTGGATAGAGGCCAGGGAGCCTGCTGCTAATTATCCTACACTGCACAGGATAGTTCCCCACAACAAAGAATTGTCTGGCCCAAAATGTCAATAGTTGAGAAACCCTGCTATAAATATAATGACTCCATTATATAACATATAGAAATTCACCCTAAAGTTGTGCTCAATAAGATGGGGGGAGGAGATCATTTCTTAATGATCTTGTTTGGATGACACACCAAGTGTGAGGTTGACGTTGGCCAGATTTGGGGACAGGAGTTTATGTTCTTTCTTCATGGACATGCAAGGCACTTGATAAATGATGGGAAATAAAATCAAATTATCTTTGACTTTTTCCATTTTTTAATAAATATTCGTGGAATCTCCGCTCTGCTATCGGACACAGCTTTTAAGAGAAATGGCTCTCCAGCCATGAACATATCTGTCCTTTTTGTTTAATTTTTTTTAATTGACACATTATAATTGTACATATTTATGGGGTACAGCTTGATATTTCAGTA
>NW_007727020.1:63727-74761 GCF_000696425.1 Galeopterus variegatus
TTTGGATGACACACCAAGTGTGAGGTTGACGTTGGCCAGATTTGGGGACAGGAGTTTATGTTCTTTCTTCATGGACATGCAAGGCACTTGATAAATGATGGGAAATAAAATCAAATTATCTTTGACTTTTTCCATTTTTTAATAAATATTCGTGGAATCTCCGCTCTGCTATCGGACACAGCTTTTAAGAGAAATGGCTCTCCAGCCATGAACATATCTGTCCTTTTTGTTTAATTTTTTTTAATTGACACATTATAATTGTACATATTTATGGGGTACAGCTTGATATTTCAGTACATAATATTGTATAAGGATCAAATCAGGGTATTTAGCATATCCTTCACCTCATGTGTCTGTCATTTCTTTATGGTGATAATATTCAAAAGCCAATCTTCTAGCTATTTTGTAATATAAAATACCTTTTTGTTACCCATAGTCACCCTACTGTGCAATAGAAAACCAGAACTCATTCCTCCTGTCTAATTGTAACTTTGTACCCATTGACCAGCCTCTCTCCACCCTCCCCTCCCCAGTCTCTGGTAACTACTGTCTTATTCTCTGCTTCTATGACAGCAACTCTCTTTCTGGTATTATATTCTACGACAGCAACTCTCTTTCTGGTATTATATTCCACATACAAGTGAGATCATGTGGTATTTGTCTTTCTGTGTCTTGCTTATTTCACTTAACATGATGTCCTCCAAGTCTACCTATATTGTTGTAAATGACAGGATTTCATTTTTTTATGTCTGAATAGTATACACCACATTTTCTTTATCCATTCACCCACTGATGGACACTTAGGCTAATACCATATCTTGGCCACTGTGACTAATGCTGCAGTACACGTGGGAGGGCAGATATCTCTTCAACATACTGATTTCATTTCCTCTGAATAACACATCTGTTCTCAATCAGAAAGAGAAGTGCCCAGGCTATTTCTAAATACTACAATCAATATTTTGGCCAGGATATGTCTTTGGAGAACTGAAATGAACTAAGAATGAAACTAAAATGTTTAGGTACCTTCTATATTAAATGTGCATAAATTAATTTCTAGTCTGGCTAATTTTGTTGTGCTGTAGTTATTAATAACCTTCTACCCATTCAGGAAAGCCAGGTCCTCAAGGAGCACCGATTCAGGGGACTAAAGGAGGCTAAACAAGCCGAGAAAGAATTTAGACCTGGGACAGGGGCAGCGAGAGCATCTGGTACTTTCACTTTAAAATTTCTGACTAGTCCCCACCCTCACCAGTTGTCTCAGGACAGGAGGTGCTCCTGGACTTCCCTCTGAAGCTAGAATAGCCGGAAGGACATGAATGTGTGGTCCCAGGGGCCGGACTTGGCTCCCCACTCAGAATGGAGTCACTGGGAAAGTTCCCGAACTATTCTTTCCTACGCAGTCATGAATCCACACGTAATTCTCCCCACCAAAGTGAGCCTCATGAACATACGTTTCCTTAAACTTAGAGAAACCTCAGCAGGGTGAATTCTCTTAGAAGTTCTAATAGTTGTAGAATTATTGATCCATGAACAATTGAATTCTTTGAATAAGAGCCTAAGAACACAAAAGAAGCCCCTGCACTTTTTCACAAGTCTCTGTGGAATTTCCCATTCCGATGAAAGCAAGTTATACTTTTTTTTTTTTTAATTTAGCAAGAGCACCATTTCCAACTACGAATGTAACCCTTAATACAAGGCTATTTCAAAAAGTTCGTGGAAGATGGAATTAAAAGATAGTACAAAGCTTTCCTTGAACTTTTTGAAGTACAGCTTTTTTTTTTTTTAATGAAAGTTTTTTTTTTTCTAATAACAACAAAAAGAAATGGAGCCACAAAGCTCTAAGATCAGAAATACACATTTGCAAAAATACAGTGCAACTGTAATTCTCTCCTGTTGTTTGGTTGCCTTTAAGGAAAATTTGAAGTTGGAAAAGCAGCCTTGACACCAAGCAACTGGGTCAAAACCAAAACTGGTTCAGGGTTGGCTGAACCCACCAGGGTGAGGTCAGGGCAGATCCAGCCTGGCCTCCCTGCTGGGCAGGAGTCTGAGTAGGATCCTGTCTGTCTCAGGCCATCTTGGCTGTGAGTTCTCCTGGTTGGCCCTGCCTCCCACTCCCAATGGTCTTAGCTTAGAGCTTACCTCCACTCCTAGATATATAGGTGACCAACGTCCTGGTCAGTGTCCAGAGGTTCAAGGTTTCCTGGCCTGACCTTGGCATAGTATAGACCCTTTGGGGCTGTAGGAGTGGGTGCTGGGTCCAGGACCAGCCAAAGAATCCCTGATCAACCCAATAGCTGCTCAAATCCAAGGGCTTTGCTTAGAACCAGAAAAATCATGGGAATGCAGAAAACCATCTGCCTGGCTGCCTTCAGCCCTGGGTTAGTCACAATAGGTGTTCAGAACCCCTGGTCCTATGTAATCAATCAAAGACAGACAACTTCCACGAAGAACTGAAATCCTGGGCAGGCTCTCTGGCTTTAAATCATGTCTGTGTCACTGTGGAACTATGGAACGAGTTAAACCTCAGCATGCTCCTTGACTTTAACTCATTCCAGTTTCTCAAATGAGAAAAAGGAAAACATCAGAAGTTATTCATCAGCAGTGTGATATGCTCCACACTCAGCTAAGCACTGTTTTTTTTTTCACCCTTAACTCAGATTTTCCTTTTGCTACAGAATTACTGAAAATCCTTTGTTTTGTTAAATGATGGCACACATTTATTTTTTAAATTTATTATGTGCTGGGTTTTCTATGTGCTGGGCCGTGTCCTAAGCTCTTTATAAACACTAATGTATTTATATACATATTTACTTATGTGTATATTTACAAGGGTACATATATAATACATACATTTATATCAAAATGTACATTTTAAGGGGTTGCATAAATTCCAACAAAGGAAGCACTCTTTTTTTAGTTTCTTTTTGACTAAATTTATTTTTCAATACTTTTAATTGCTGCAGTAATATGTGCCCATTTTAAGAAAGTGAAGAAAAAGTTGTATAAAGAAAAAGTGAATAATTTTATTGTCCCTTTCCAAGTCCATCCTCCTGGGGGAAAACCAGGGTTTACCAGTGTTTACCAATGTGTAGGGTAAGCCTTCTGAAGAGAGTTCTAAAAACAAAAGTTTTAAAAAGAAACCTAAGTCTCAAAGCAAATTGGTTAGAATGAGATAAAGAATAACATTCTTTCAAGAAAAGAAATAAATAAGAAATGAAGTGAAAAATTCGATAAAGGAAAAGACTCATGTCCTCAGCCTGTAAAAAGGGTAAATAGCATGGCTGTGGTTAACTTTGATTTTTTTTTTTTTTTTTTTTTTGTCCTTTTTGAGACCAGCCGCACCGCGCTCAGCCAGTGAGCTCACCAGCCATCCCTATATAGGATCCGAACCCGAGGCGGGAGCGCTGCTGCGCTCCCAGCGCCGCACTCTCCCGAGTGCACCACGAGCTCGTCCCTGTGGTTGACTTTTAAATCAATGCTGTTGAGGTAGGAATGGTGAAGAACAAAACCTAAGTCAGTGTAGCCCTGGGAGGATGGGACAGGGAACAATCTGAATGTCAGAGCTTTCATAATTGATCAGTGCTTTAATTGCTATGTAAAGATAGAAAGCACCTAGGAGTTTCTTTCAACAGACATTTCCTCTCAAGAGTTTAGTCACATGTCCTTTTAAAAATAGTTCAATTATCTTCTGCTCTTATACCCCAAGGATCCCTGGGATTGCATTTGAACATTCTGCCAATGCAGAAAGGAAGCTGTTCTTCTTCTCTGGAGAGAGGAATCGAACGGCCTTAAAGGGAAATCTGGAAACACTTTGTCCGCTGAGATGCAGCATCTTCAAAGAACCTATGTTCTCTTCGGTGGTGTGTGCAGGAGACATTTGGCCCAACTTCCAAGAAGGCTTCGAAGCCAAGGGAAGCTCAGAGGTGCCCTGGAGAATGGGATCTAGAGTGCTAGTGCCAAAGGGATCCTTTGTGGGACCTAAAACGTAACACAACATAGTGGAGAAGATTCTGATTTGAGGGATTTATTGGAAAAAAGAGAAGAAAGTCATCAGGACAGAAAAATACTATCAACCCTGCAAGGTCACCATCACAACACTCAGAATAAAGCAAAGGCTTCAGGCTCCAGGAACCACCCTTCCAGCTGCAAAAATGTTACAGACTGAACATCTTTGTCTTCCGAGGAGACCAAAACAAAGATCAAATAATTGAGGGGTGTGGAGTGAGAATACAGAACTCCCTAGCTTGCTGACTTTAACATAGCATGTGATTTGGAAACTTGGCTGTATCACATGGTAATCAGTCTCTTGCCCTTTTAAAAATACATGTGTTAATAGTTATTTCATATATGCATAGAACTCTCTTAACTTCTCCCCATAGCTAATTTAAAATTCTTTAAGAGGGCAGGTGTTTTGACTTAAACTTCAGTGTTAGAAATAATAATGGAATATGATTAATATGTTGTTTGTCTAAGGCATTGGTTTGACACACTGGCTGCACATTAGAATTGATTGGATAGTTTTAAAATACTGATACAGGAAACTCATCCTTAAAAATTCTGATTTGATTGTTCTGGGGTAAGGACAGGTTATCCATATTATTTTTACAAGTTCCCCAGGTGATTTGAATATACAGGTAGACATGAGAAACACAGGTCTATGGGATTCAGGATACTGGGATCCCATTCCTTTCTGGAATAATTATCCTTAAATAACCACCACTTCCTGTGAGGTGCACAGAGAAGAAAACAGAACAAGTAACCCTTTATTATGAGCTTTGGTCCCAAATCTCATTACAGCACTGTAGTGAGCCAGGCTGTACCTAATGAAGAATGCCTTTGGCCAAACCAAAGCCAGCTGAAAGGCTGACTCCTCCTGTCCATCACCAAGTCCAAACGCAAGCCTCACTTAGTTCTTCACTGCTCCAATAAGAGGAACGGCCACACCCATTGTGCATGAAACAGAATAATGAACAGAAGAGAAACCAGGGAGTCACTCTCAAGACCTGGAGTGGCACTGGTCTGGGCCCCTCTCAGGTAGACGATGAGAAGGACGTGGAAAGAGCAAAGGGAGGCTGGTCCTCAAGGGTGCGCCTCTAGACCTGTTCTGCTTAATCCTGGAGAAGAAAAGAGTATGAAGACATGGCTGGGGCTTCCCTGAGGAAGAAACACCAGGCCCGACCTGAATTCTCCAGGTTCCTGAAGGAAGAAAGAATGAGCTGGAGGAGAGGTGGTGAACAGAAGAGAAGCCTAAGCCTTCTCCACAGAGGGTAAAGCCCCCCACCTCTCACTGCGCTGGCTGAATGGACAGCCAGCTGATAGACACTCGTGAGCAAGTAGGGGATGGATCCCGCACCATGGCACACCTAACTCAAGCCAGAGGAGCAGGCTCTTGAGCTGGCACCCGGGTGGTGCTGAGGACTACTGAACCAAGATTTGTGCACTGGCAAAAAGTGAAGGGACAGCAGATGTGGCCTGGGGCCTAAGAGCAGTGGGGAGCTGTAATCAATATTTCTGCACAAAATCAGGACCCTCCAAGAACTGCCCCTTCCTTCGTAAGGGCTTAGAAAAACTACCCACTGAGCCAGGGAAGCAACAAGGAAGCTTGTCCTCTGCCTGGGACATTGAGTAGAAAAAAAGTTAATCAAGACTACAAACAAAAGGTCTTTAATAAGAAATCAAAACCATAAGTCTATGGGGGTGTGAGGTCCAGATCACATCATTTGTATGGCACAAGAATCCCAAGCCAAAGAATAGAGGTAGAAAACTAGATTAGGAGCAATGAGACTCCTAGTCTACAAAAGCAAACACAAAACTGGCCCAAACTGACACTTCCACAACCCAGGAAGCACAGATATCTTGAATATGATAACTAACACCTGTTAAAATGGCTTATAATAAAAATTTACAAACCACAAAGTATTACAAACTATAACAAGGGAGAGTCAGGAGAGACAAAAAATGGGAGATATCTTCCCCTCAGACCAGCAGGTAATAAGACAACCTTAAAAAAATTATTGCATATATTTAAAGTGATCAAAAAGTTTGTTTGTTTGTTCATTTGTTTTAAAAGTATAAATATCAGGAGCAAGCAAGACATAGAGTGGAGGAAAAGGCGGTTTTGAAAATGAACCAAAGTGATTGTCCAGAAAAAAGAGTCATTGCAATTAAGAATTTAATAAGCTGATTGAATGGAAAATGCAACCTAACAGAAGAGAAAATTCTTGATCTAGAAGATAAAGGCAGAGAAATTTTCTAGACTGCAACCCAGGGAAGTTGGTAGATATGGAAAACAGGTTGAAAAAGTGTGGTGTACCTAATGGCAATTATAGAAAGAGGAAATCGGGAACATGAAGAACATCAAACATTAGAAGAGAATTTCCCAGAATTACAGAAAGACATGAGTTCTCAGATTTAAGAAACATAACAAGAATCAAGTAGGATAAATAAGAATAAATCCACACCTAGAAATACAGTAATAAAAGAGCAGAGCTCCAAGGACAAAAAGAGAATCTTAAAACCAACCAGAAAGCAAATATAGATTGCCTACAAAGGAATAACAATTAGAAAGACTTGTTAACAAATGTTCATAACAGCACTACTCATAATAGCCCAAAAGTTGAAATAATTCAAGTGTTTATCAACTGTTGAATGGATAAATAAAATCTGGTATATTTGTAAGTATAATACTGTTTAGCAATAAAAAGGAACACACTGATACATGCTACGACATGAATGAAACTCAAAATCTTTATGCTGAGTGAAAGAAGCCAAAGACTACATATTGTAGAATTCCATTTATATGAAATTTCTAGGAAAGACAAATTTCTATCGGCAGATTGCCTGGGGCTGGGGGAGAGACTGATAGCAAATGATCATGAGGGAATTTTTTTGTATGTTGAAAATGTCCTTAAACTAGACTGTTGGGATGGTTACACAGTGTATAAATTTACTAAAATCATCAACCATACACTGATGATGGATGAATTGTATGGTATATAAATGACACTTCAATAAAGCTGTTTAAAGAATCTATCATGAAAATGACAACAAAATGTACAATGCCCAGATGACTTCGTAAGTTAGGTTTTATTGAACCTTTAAAGAACAGATAACCCTGATCCAATACAAACTATTCCAGGAGTTAGAAAAGAGTGAGGGGTCCCATCATTTAAGAGGCTAATATAATAAGAGATTCAAATCTAAGCATCTGCCTCCAAGTGTAGACTCTCATCCATTCTACAACTACCTCTGTCTCTGTGTCTGATGAGGTGGAAAGGGCTTCTTTTTTTTTTTTTTTTCCTTTTTGTCTTTTTTCGTGACCGGTAACGGGATCGCAACCCTCAGTGTTGCGCCCGTACCATGACCAGCAACAGGATCGCAACCCTCGGTGTCGCGCCTGCACCGCGCTCAACCAGTGAGTGGACCGGTCTCTATATGGGATCCGAACCCTCGGCGGGAGTGCCGCCGTACTCCCAAGTGCCGCACTCGGCTGGCCCAAGGGCTTCTTAAATAACACAGAAAATGTACCAACCATAAAGGAAAAGATTGGTTTTGACTACACTAAAACGTAAAATTATTGTCTGACAAAAGACACCATATATCGAGTAAAAGGCCACAGCTGAAGAAAAGATATTTGCAACTCATATTTCAACCAAGAAAGGATTAGTAACCCAAATAGAAGGAAACGTTACAAATTGATTAGAAAAAGGCAACAAACCAACGGAAAAATGAGCAAAAGATATAAACGGTTAGTAGGAGCACAGCCTCTAAAAGTTGATAAACGCATAAGAAATCCTCAGCTTCTTTAGTAATCAGGAAAACGGCAATTATAATCACAAATGAGGAACCATTCCACACTCACCAGAATGACTATAACCCAAAAGTTTGGTAGTGCCAAATGTTAGCAAGGATGTTGATCAATAGGAGCTTTGATATATGGCAGGGTGTAGAACCACATAGAACAGCAATTTTGCAATATCTTTTAATGTGAAAGAGGCTCATATCCTTCAAAAAAACCAATTTCACTCTCAGTTATATGCTACTCAGACATGAGATAAATACAGGGTTGTACATTGTGGCATTTGTAATGTGAATATGTTGGAAGAGTTAATACCCGTCATTAGTAGAACAGATAAGTGTAGTTTTCATCATCATACAATGAAATACTATA
The DNA here is from genome assembly GCF_000696425.1 of Galeopterus variegatus. Classification (NCBI taxonomy): domain Eukaryota; kingdom Metazoa; phylum Chordata; class Mammalia; order Dermoptera; family Cynocephalidae; genus Galeopterus; species Galeopterus variegatus. The sequence goes on from NW_007727020.1 coordinate 71,901, forward strand.
TCTCAGAATGAACGAATAGCCACATGTTTCAATACAGATTAATCTAAAAGAACAGGTTACAAAAAGTCATATTTAGTATGATACCGTCTGTGTAAAATATTAAAACACATAGGGCCAGCCCGTGGCTCACTCGGTAGAGTGCGGTGCTGATAACACCAAGGCCCCGGGTTCGGATCCCATATAGGGATGGCCGGTTAGCTCGCTGGCTGAGCGTGGTGCTGACAACACCAAGTCAAGGGTTAAGATCCCCATACCGGTCATCTTTTTAAAAATATATATATATATTAAAACACATAAACAATTATATATAATACATTCATGAATAAATATGTGGAAAAGTATAAAAACATGGGCAAGAAATATGCATATCAACAATAAGGAAGTTATTCCTCTGGGAAGAGGTAATATCTCCTCAATTGAGAACAGAAAGGCATTTCAACTGCAACTAAAATGTTTTCTCTTTCCTTTCTCTTTCTTTCTTTCAGTTGTTGTTTTTTCATCTAAAGTAAATGTGGTCAAATGTTAACAGTTTTAAAACCTGGGTATAGGTAAATGGGTGCTGTTATATATTTATCTGTCTTTTATTGTATACTTGAAATAGTTAATAATTAACTTTCTAAAAACTTTTAAAGGGAAACAAAAAAAGCAGCCAGGCGCGCCTCCTTCTTCAGGAGCTTTGGTGTATTTCCTCTCTCTTCTTGTAATACTGAGATGGCAAAACAGCTGCAGTGCAGAACCTGCTGCTGCTGGCCAGGATCTACTTACTGATGGGGGTGAAGCTGTCAGGCATCCTGGGTGCGGGTATTCCAGGTGATCTGTCCCAGAACCACCACATCAGGCTGGTAATACATCAACATCCATTCAATAACTCGCCTTTGGATCATGGGAGAGATAAAATCTGACTTCTGGAGCAACACACAAACCCTGGAGTAAAGGAATCTCTTTGCTTATATAATTGGTGTTTTATGTGGGATAACTGTTTGAGTTGTATCTGATGTGTTTCAAATGCTCTGGGCCCTGTAAAAGGTCAGATTATGAGTCACCCATGAGCAAGTCAAGAGGCAACTGGAAGCAGCTAGGAACCGGTGCTGGCTGCGTAGTGTCTGATGGGTGAGGAAACCGAGACTAGAAAGAGAGTGCAGGGCTCACTCAGGGCCTGCAGCTCCACCATGCTGCAGCCAGGGCCCTGCTCTCTCGACTCCCTGCCCAGTGCTCTGAGACCCCAGGCTGCCAGGGCGTTCCTCTTCATGGACAGATGAAACCTCTTCAGGGAGAGAACTAGAAAAAGTTGAATATTTTTGCCCGTTTCTTTTTCTCTCTGTGATGTTGTTATATCTCTACATTTAAAATTTACAGAAACTGGGCCGGCCCAGTGGCGCACTGGAGAGTGCGCCGCTTGGGAGTGCAGCGGCGCTCCTGCCGAGGGTTCGGATTTCTTTTTCTCTCTGTGGTGTTGTTATATCTCTACATTTAAAATTTACAGAAACTGGGCCGGCCCAGTGGCGCACTGGAGAGTGCGCCGCTTGGGAGCGCAGCGGCGCTCCTGCCGAAGGTTCGGATCCCATGTGGAGACCGGTTCCCGCTCACTGGCTGAGCGCGGTGCGGGCGTGACACCGAGGGTTGCGATCCCATTGCCGGTCGTGGTACGGGCGCGACACCGAGGGTTGCGATCCTGTTACCAGTCAGTAAAAAAGACAAAAAGGAAAAAAAAATTTACAGAAACTAAACTATTACACATTTTAGGTAACCAGTTTATTTGAGGAGACTCAACTTGTAGAAGGAAATATAAGAAAAAACAGAGGCTAGGAGGAGAGGGGGCCGGGTAGAGGAGAGGGGGTGGACTAACGGGTTCAAGACTATGCTATCTACCCTAAATGACTCATTGTGCAGTATATGCATGTATTGAAACAACACACTGTACCCCACAAAAATAAATATAAATGAAATTGAAAAAAAAAAAAAGAAAATGGCTTTATATATATATATATATATATTTTTAACCACTACTTTCAACCTGTCAAATCACCCTTTCCATCCTTCAGTGTCATTTTAGGCAGATTTTATACCTTTCAGTTCATTTTAATTATTAAAATTGGTCCAAACTTATCACCTAAGGGATGCAAAGCTCTTGTCTCCTTCTCCAGGGTGGGCCTGGAGAGAGACAGAGAGAGAGAGAGAGAGAGAGATTTGGTGTGGGTGATGGAGCCTGGCTCTCTTGATGGTGCAGGCTAGGAGAGGAACAGGAGGCTTAAGAGATCCACTTCTATGGCTGGTGGTACTTGGCCGGTGTAGAGGTTGCCAGTATCACACTGGTTTGTTGTGATTCTCTCTGAAACTGGAGGCCTCTGTCAATTTCAGGGCTACCAAGAGGATATATGTTGCCCCCCAAGGGAAACTTCTGGGGTGCTAAAAATGTTTTATAACTTGTCCTGCTCTCCCCCAAGGCATCAACAGGAATAGTGCAGACTCTTAAGTCAAACTGCTCAAGGCCAAGGGTGAGACAGAGTCTCAAGGCAGAGAACACACTGTTACAGAATATGTGCTACACACCTGTGGATTTTCCAGTGCTCATTTGCTATCCAAGTATACAGGATGCCTTCCCTGATTCAGTGTAGCCTCTGTTAAAGCCTTGCTTTTACCCTGAGACGAATCTGTTCTACTCTATTAAACTAAGGAGTGGCCAATGAATCCCAATGAATAATTGATCAGTAACTGCATCAATGCTCTTTTTAGTGGTGAGCCAGGGAAAGAAAGAAAAGGAGAAATGGGCCTCACCCATCCAGGTGGTAGTGTCTAAAGATGAAAGAGGAAGTATTCAAAGCATCCATTCACATAGCTATCTTGTTCTGTTTGTTTGGCTG
>NW_007727020.1:75914-77170 GCF_000696425.1 Galeopterus variegatus
TCTGTGCTCTGAAGATGCTTCTAGTTTCCATCAGTCAGAAGTTACAGAACTGAAATAGTCAATATAAATTGCACTTACACCTTGCAAATGTAGAGGCTCAGCTTCTGTCAAACATTGAAAATAACATTTTGAGGGTAATGCAGGATATCCAGGGAGGGAGAGATTTTATTTCTTTATAGGATCAACAAGATGCCTGTCTTTGTACCAATTAAATCACATATTTCTATTTTTTCCTCTTAGTTTAAATTTTTATGACAGTAATTTCCCTTTCAAACATGTAGTCACTATTTGTATGTTATGTCATTCACATTAGTTAAAATCCTTCTCGCCTTAAAATATTATCATAAAAACCAAAATATAATGATCTGCAGCTTTCTATCTGTTTAAATTGTAAGGAGCAACCTGGTTTGCAATCCACAGAGGAAAGGATGAATCTGTCATCTTCTCAGACAAGAAGCACATGGATCTGAAATATTTATAATGTGAGCAGGTCAAAGATAAGTGCACTTGAGGGTGATTGTATATTGGCAATTAGCAAGATGCACAGCCTAATGATATATAGACATGTAGTGACAAAAGCTTGCCAGCTAAACAGACATCTTCTAAATGCCTCTGAAACATTTCAGAATGTCTGCCAGCAGCTATCACAGTGATGACTTTAAAGAACTGCCATGTCCCTTCACAGAAGTGAGTGGCTAGTTCAACCCATCTGGATGTGACTCAAGGCTCTAGTTTCCCATTAGACAAAATTATAGGAGTCAAAAAATGTGAGACAGTGAGTGTTCAGAATTCCAGAAACCCAGTCAGAAACCTACCACTGTGGCCCCCCAAGCTGCTAACGAAAGATGTGACAATATTAATGGATTGTGGATTAGGCTACCTTACCTCGCCTTACCCCTTTGGAGCATTTAGCAGAGGCACTTTCTCTAGAGATATTGAAAATTGACGAGGAGAGCTAAATCTCTTTCCTTCATAGGGAGATTTAAAACACACACACACACACACACACACACACACCTCGTTTTCTCACCTGCACATCCCTGCTTCTGACTCAGACAGATGGTGGTGAAGACCTAAATGCCTTTCAGCTAGTGCTGTTACGGCTGTAGCTACTAGAGACCCTAGAAGAAGTCTTCTTCCTTCCTCAGGGTGGTTCATATGCCTTTAGCATTCTTATTTAAGCTGGGATTTTAGCTTTTATATGCTCCACCTCAAATTCTTTTTGCAATGTAAAGTTAAAATGCTCACATTTTCCT
>NW_007727020.1:78302-81218 GCF_000696425.1 Galeopterus variegatus
GAGAGGCTGCCAGCTTCTCCTGCAAGTCACCTGCATCATAGAAGTTGGAGATTTGTGGGTAGGTGAGAGTCCGGTGCAAGGTCCAGCTCATCTACACAGTTCCACCTCATCCTCACATGCTCCAGTTTGTCTGTGCTCCCCCATGTCCTTCCTGACCACCTGCCCGGCTGACTTCAAGCTCCAGTACCAGAGGTAGAAGCAACAGCTTCACAGAGACTGTTCAACCAGCTCTAGCAATTGCATACGGTTAAATCCCCCATCATTGTATTATCCTTCATGATTCTGCTTCTCTGATAAAAACCCTGATGCATACACTAACTTTACTTGGTTGGGTAAATTTTGGCAAATGAAGGAGAAAGTATTTGAACTGAAACTGTTAAGGTCCAGATTAACCGTCCCTTTGTCTCACCTGTATGGGACATCACATTTAAACATTTCTAGTTGAGTCAAATCAGCTTCCATCCTAGTGCTCAGAGCAGTTTAAGGGGTTTTTAATAAATTTGCTTTAAGTTCTCTGACATGAACAACCCCAGGATGGGTTAATGGAGCACTGGGTGGCTGGGGTATGACCTTCTCCTTTGGGAATGCCCTGCTGCCAGTCTCCCATCAGAGTTGCAGTTCAGGACACAGAGAGGCACTCTGATCTGCCCAGTCAGCCTCCCCACCCACCTTATAAGACCTGTTAAGAAGAGGCTTTCTCAGGGAAAATAGTAATACTGTTGGGCAGCCAAGTAGTAAGAATTTATTTGACTCTTCTACATGGGTGGGTCTGTTGATTTTAAAAGATATGTTTTAAATTAGGAGAGTTGCCCAGAAGCCACAAAAATACATTTTGGTTACATACATGTTTGTGTGGAAAGCTGATGAGGTCTGGAAAACATGTCAGGAAGTTCTCAGTATTGTTCCCATGGCTGAACTTTCCTAAAGATACTAAAGATAATGCCTTTTTTTTTTTTTTAAAGCATGAAAGTTTCTTTTGGATCACACTCAGGTATATGGGTCATGACTTGTTCAGGATCTTAAAAACCCCAAATCTAGACAAATAAGAGCAGTTTCTAAACACAGCTGCTTGATAATGGGATTGCCTATGTTCTTTCTATGAAGAGAAGGAAAGGATATTTTCAGAAATCTGTTTTCTTTCCTCCAGAGCTTGTTTCTCACTCATTCCAAGACTGCAGACTTGGTGTTTTGTTAGCTCCAAATATCCATCCTTGGGGTTATTCTGGGGCTATCTTACTATCTTAATCATCCTTACACCTGGGCTAAACTATGCTGGATTCACTCTGCATAAGTTCAAGCAAATAGAGTAATATCCATCCAGCTGGGCCTACAAGTGATCAACCACATGATCTTGCCAGGGAAAGGTCATAGAAATGGAAGCCAAACATTACCCAAACAAAGGAGATTACATCTTTTGATGCAATCTTCTGCTTTCAGGCTTATTGCTACAGATCATTAGAGCCATGAGTATCTCCAGGCCATGCCAGTCTGAGGACGCACAGAGGCTCATGCATGTTGGGGTGTTAGGGTGTTCATACATATTGCCTATCTTTTATCCACCAGAGCTCAATAACAATTAAGAGCTAGACACAGGTGTCAGATAAGTGAAAATCAAGATTATCAGCTTTATTACCTAGAAAGGCTAAGTTAGAGGACATCAGTTAGTTGTCCAAACACAACAGGCTTATTCATAACCATCCTCAGTCACAGGCACAGCTGAACAACTGCAGTCCTCACCCATAGGGTCAAGGTCTGTCCCATAAGCTTCCTGCATGATCTAGAACAGATGAGTCAGGAGATCCCAAAGGAGAGGAGGGAGAGAGGGAATGAGCTAAGAACGCCCAGTTCCTTCCTCCAAAATCCCTCGTTGGAGAAGTCACTCCTCCTCCTAAGGGGAGAAGAGAGTGCAGGGAGAGAGGCCAAGATGTTACTCCAGGGCAACCCCTCCACGTGGACACTGCTGTCCATCCTGGGCTCTGCTACTGTCGCCCACCAGGTTCTACTATGGCTGCTGGAGCACTGGAGCCTCCAAGAAACTAAAAGTGGCCCAATGGTCTTTAGCAGAGCGGAATAGAAAGTTTTTATTCGTTTTATCTTATATTTTTATGGCAACATCTTACTAACTGAGCCCCAATTTTGCTCAGGCTAGATATTAAATATAAAATATTTAGCCAAGTACCAAGCTAAAATTTTCTTTCCCAGCTTCCCTTGCATCAAGGGATGGCCATGTGACACCATTTGAACCAATGAGACATGAACAAAAATCTCTTGAGTTTTTCTGTGAAATATTTTGATTTCTGGATTTTTTAAAAAAATAGCTGGTAGTGACCTCCCTCCCCACTCCCTTCTTCCTACCTTGGATTGGACATGATGGAGTTATAGTCATCTTGCCATCATGAGAAGTCAAAGATGAAGGCAAAAACTGCACATACAGGATGGTGCAGCAGATACACAGAAAGAGACTAGATGCCTGGTGGCACTGTTAATTGGCTGAGCTAAACAAGTATCAGCTAACTTCTGCGTTTCTTGTTATGTGGAACAACAAAAACAGAATAAAAAGGCATGTGTATAAGACACATTGAGATGGGTTTTCTGTGATTTGAAGATAGTTGCAGTCTGAACTGATAATGAGCCTGTTTCCCCAAGCAGCTTAAGGAGGGCCCTTCACGAAGCAGGCATGGATGAAGGAGGCTGCTCACCCCCAATTTCCCCCAAACCCAGCCATCAAGAGCATCTGAACCAACGCTGGTAGTCACAGGGATGAAACATGTGGCCATTCCACCCTCACTCTGCCATCATCTAATAACACTGTGGATCAGAGCCTATTTCTTCACTCCTGTCTCTCATGTGCCATTTAAATTCCATTCTCACTGCCTACACCAAGCTTGGAATTCACCACCTCATTGACAATAATCA
>NW_007727020.1:81597-82365 GCF_000696425.1 Galeopterus variegatus
ATCATCTATCACTTGGAAAAAATAGGATAAGTGAGAATTGTGTTTCTAATAAAGAGTCCATTTATAACAAGCTATTTTGTCACCAACTTCTCCAGCTTTTAGGCAATCGATAATACCCTCTCAACAAATTCAATAACTCATTATCATCTTCAAAACCAGGTTTGTATTGAGTAGAGACAGAGACTGAATTGAAGAGATTCCCCATACTAGATAGATAAAGAAATCACTTGCTCACCCCCTAAGCAGTGCATCCTCAAATCCTGAGTGAGCTCTATCTTACATATGAAAGATATGTTAATGAAAGTCAGAGGATGTAGGGAGAGAGAAAAACAACCACAGTATCATACCCTAATAGACTGCTTCCTGGCACATACAAACTTGAAAAAGATTACAAGCCAAAGAAAGTGTCTGGTCTGTTGCTTTACTTTAATCAGAAATATTAAGTAACATTTTATACCAGGATATATTAACAGATCCAGGGAAACTGACAACAAATAAGTACTTAATGGGTTACAGTTTTTTACTTCCTTCTATAAAAGTATAATATTATTTTAAATTAATCTGCATATTTATTACAATATTTCCTATCACTTAGCGGTTTCTATGTACTTGGATAGCTCTGTGTGCTGATGCGTTTTACCTTTGTCTGGCTGTATCAGTTAGAATGCAAGTAGAAGAAAACCAACTAGAGGGTTCAAACCATGAGAACATTTTTTTTTTTCCTTTTTGTCTTTTTTCGTGTCCGGCAATGGATCGCAACCCTCAGTG
>NW_007727020.1:83864-85982 GCF_000696425.1 Galeopterus variegatus
AATAGCAGTAAATACATTCGAACAGTACTTTGAATAAAAATCACTCATAATTCCATCCCCCATTATAATGATTTCATTTTTGTTATTGTCTCCTGCTCACTGTCCATAGTCCATGTTCATGACTATTTGTACCTATTTACGATCAAATTTTTAATTCTTTTTTAATTTAATATTACATTATAATAATTTTCCTACTTTTCAACTTATTGTTCATAATATAATTTTTAACAGGAAAATAATTTTTTATTAAGATTTATATGTCACAACTTACTTAACTATTTCCCTATTATTGAACCCATAAATGATACTCCACTTTTGGGCTAAAATAGATTATACCGCAATAAGCTCTTTGGGCATGTACATTTTTTCTGCTAGTAGATTATTTTCAATGCAAGCTACAAATACTTTTAGAAGTTACAAAATATTATCATACTCCCCTACAGCCAGAACGACTGTTGCAGTTTAAAATTCTACTTGCAATGTATATACATTTGCAAATCTCATTGCAACCTCACCAACATGGTGATATCCTTCGTTAGATGCTTTTTTTCCCCTGACTTACCAACTGTATAGAGTTACATTATATTTTATTTTCATTCTATTCCTTTTTTCCTGGCAGAGAGACCAGGGGACTAGCCCAGCTACAGAGGATCTTATAGGACTATAGTTGGGGCAAGATAGTTTTTTACCCAGAACTAAGTCATTATCTTTGAAGAGTGTGTGTGAGAGAGATTTTGGTTGATTTTTATTTTCTTCCTTATTTTTTTCGAATTATAAAATGAACATGGATTACATTGGTAATGAGTACATGGCAATTAGCATAAGCTATTTTTCTTTTAATGAGATGAACTTTGGCATAGGCAAGTAAGCTAAACAGCAGGGTCCAAACAGGTCACCAGAACATGGAGAACCTAAGACAGGAATACAGAGATGGATATAAAGACAAGGCATGCAGAGTCCACGGAGACCAGAGTGAGGAATGGTATGTCCATCAAGCAGACTTGGGGTTCCTGTGTGCTCCTGAAGCAAGCCAGGAGACAGACCAGACCATTAAAAGGCGAGAGGAGAACAGATTGTCTCTTTGATTGCTGTTAAGGTGTTTTCTTACTGCTGTTCTTAATGTTGAGTAAATTATCTATTCACACTCTAAAACATGCCTTTGTAATAATAATGTTGATTTATTCATTCATTCCACAGATATTCATTGAGCAACTCCTATGTGCCAAGTATTTTTGTAAGCACTGGGATGCAGCATTAAACAAAAAAGACAAAGTCCCTAATTAGAGAGGAAGGTTAACTATTATGAAGAGCTAAAAAGAAGGGTAAGGGCATATAGAGTGTCTGGGAGGAAAAGAGGAGACATCTCTCTCATATCACAGGTCAGAGAAGACTTCTCTGATGAGGTGACTTTTGAGCAGGGCCTAGATGAAGTGAAGACATGAGGCATGCAGATATCTGAGGGAATGGTTTTCTTGACTGAGAAGAGAGAAAGTGAAGAGGTCCTAAGACCAGACCATCCTAGACGTGTTGTAAAAACAAGCCCAGTGGGGCTGGAGTGGTAAGAGATAGGATTAGACAAAACCTGGAAGCCAATGCCCAGAGGCTTTCATAGGCCATGGTAAGAACTTGGGATTCTGTTCTCAGCATGAGGAAAAGTAGTTGGGTTTACAATGACTTACATTTTAAAAGAATCACAAGTTGCTGTTTGGAGAACAGATTTGAGGCGAGGGGTGTGTTGTGTTGGAGGCAAGAGTAAAAGCTACAAGATTAATTGAGGTTATTGCAGTAGTGTAAGTGAGAGGTGCTAGGGGTGGAACTAAGGTGGAGGTGATGGAACTAGTGAACAACAGTCAGATTCTCAATCATTTTTCAGGATACAGATGATGGAATTTGCTGAAAGATTAAGTGTAACATGTAAGAGAAAAGGAGGAAGCCAGGATGACTCAGGTTTGCGGCCTGAGCAGCTAGGTACTGCCTTTTACTAGGTCTTAGAATACTAGGGGAGAGTACGTTTGGAGGAGAAAATCAAAAGTTCAGATCTCTTAAGTCTTAGATAAGGTATCTGTATTAGTCCATTTCTGTTGCTTATAACAAAATACCTGGAACTGGGTAATTTTT
>NW_007727020.1:86534-88568 GCF_000696425.1 Galeopterus variegatus
GGATGACTCAGGTTTGCGGCCTGAGCAGCTAGGTACTGCCTTTTACTAGGTCTTAGAATACTAGGGGAGAGTACGTTTGGAGGAGAAAATCAAAAGTTCAGATCTCTTAAGTCTTAGATAAGGTATCTGTATTAGTCCATTTCTGTTGCTTATAACAAAATACCTGGAACTGGGTAATTTTTAAGAAAACAAAATTTATTACTCACAGTTTCAGAGGCTGGAAGTCCAAAGTCCAGGGAACACAGTTGGTGAAAGCTTTCTTTGGTGGTGACTTCAGTGACGGCAGGGTATCACATGGCAAAAACGGTGGAGCAGAGAGAGCAGAGACTAACCTCCTCATTTATTCTGTCTTCAAAGCCCTCAGTACCACGCCCCTGACCACCATTACTAATCCATTCACTGTGGTATGGTCCTGAAATCTAATCACCTCTTCAAGGCCCCTCCTGTCAATTACCATAGTAGGATTTCCCACCCTCAACAGCTGCCGTGGGGATTAAGTTTTGGGGGGACATTCAACCCAAGGCAGTATCCAAGTGAAGATGTTGAGTTGGTAGTTGAATATATTTATTTGGAGTTCAGGGCAGAGATCTGAATGGGAGATTCAATTTTAGAACCATCAGCACATAAAGCCACAAGCCCAGATTAGAGCCCCAAGGGAGAGAGTGAAGTGGAGAAGAGAAGAGGCTCTTCAACAAGTGGAGGTTGGAAAGATGAGGAGGCCCCAGCAAAGGTCCCAAAGAAGCAGCGGCCAGGGAGATGGGAAGAGAAGGAGGTAAAGCTGGCGTCCTAGAAAGACTGTGAGAAAATTGTTTCAAGAATTGCTTCAATTAACCATGTCAAATGCTGCTAAAAAGTCTAGTATGATGAAAACTAAGAATTGAGCTGTAATTATGCTCTGGAGCTTGGTAAACTCTCAAGTGCCTCAGGTAGATAAAAAGCCATGTAAAGCTATCCCAGCAACCATCCCTCCCTGAACAATTCCAAAGTGACATCAACAGGATATAGATCTGTCTTTATATAAGTAAGGACCAGTCGGCTGTACCTGGAAGTTTTTGTCACTCCTTATTTCAGAAATAGCTATCTTACCTGGATATTCCTGCAGTCGTTTTGAGGATTAAATGGATAAGAAGTGCAAAGTGTGAGGCACAGGATCTAGTGCAGCATAATTGCTCAGTAATGTTGGCGTTAGTTGTTATTGTGACTCTAGTGAGTTGCATTTCATTTTTAGCTCTCATTTCAGCCTGTTGCTTAGCAGTGTTCCAAAGATAAGCATTAAGTTTTCTGGAAATGATTGAAAGTAATCACAACATTTTAGAGTTGAAAGGACTGTAGAGATTAATTACTCCATTCTATTCCGTCAGCAGATAGGAAAACAGAGATCTAGCAAGATTAGTGACTTCCTCAAGGTCATCCACCAAATTAGTGACAGGACTCAGACCAGAGAGAGCATGGGTCTCTCAATGCTGAGTGCCTTAGAATTAGTTACAGTAAAACTCATGGTTGGAAAATGGAGCATTCCATATCAGGGGATCTTTTTCAGATAACTGAAGCTTGTTCCTTCTAACCATCAAAACTTAATAACAATCACTATCAGTTTTGATTAAAATCTTCTACTGCTTTTGATTAAACACTTCTGTACAATGGAGTTATTCTAGTCTAGAGGATTTAAGATCCTTAAAGTTGGCTTTTCGTGTTACATTATTTCTTTACCAGTTGCTTAAAGCTTTGAGCAGTCCCTTTGACTTGTAAAGCAAATGACGACTTCATCTGATACCGTTACATATTGTCAAATTGATCACTTGATATTTTCTGAAAAGACAGAAATCCAAGGAGTTAAGAACAGCAATAAGGGGCAGACCCCGTGGCACACTCGGGAGAGTGCAGCGCTGGGAGCACAGCGACGCTCCCGCCGCGGGTTCGGGTCCTATTTAGGAATGGCTGGTGCGCTCACTGGTGCGGGTGACACCAAGCCAAGGGTTGCAATCCCCTTACCGGTCTCGAAAAAGACAAAAAAAAAAAAAAAAGAAAAAAAGA
>NW_007727020.1:89236-90718 GCF_000696425.1 Galeopterus variegatus
TATATATACATATATGTATATATATGTGTATATATATATGTATATACACACACACACACACACACACGCACACACATATATATATATACATATATACTTTATATTATATACACATGTAGAATTATAAGTGTACTGTTATAGAGATTTCAGTGCACAACACAGATCTGCAACTCATGGAGCAATTAATCTTAAATGAGTCAGTTTTGTCTTGCCTTCAGCTATTCAGAGTACATATGGAGTTCGTAGATATTTATTTAGAGAAATAATTTGTATCTCTAAAGCATTTTTCCTTATAGAAATTTTGAACATCACTTCATTAAACTCCCAAATACTCCTGTGAGAGATGAGGAATCAGATATTATTATTCCTACTTTAGAAATTAGAAAACTAACATCCTAAATGTTAAATTTGCCCAGAGGACCTATGTGAACAGGAACAAAGCTCCTTTCTCCCCTCTCCTCACCAGTCAATCCTTGAGTCTCATCCAGGAGTCTGAATTTAGCCCTCAGTATATTCAGCTGTTCCAGGAATAGACCCTGCCAGAAAATAAAGCCTACTGATTCTTGGTGTTCACAAATCTACCCTTGACTTTTCCCATCACCAGTGACTACAGGCTCAGTCTCTGCCTGCCTCTAAGGTCGTGTGGTCTCTGTTGCTACAACAACCGTGAATCCATCACATTTCACTCTGGGGTAGCTCTTAAATGTAAATGGCCAGTCACTTACAGTCCATCCAATCTTGTTAGAGCAACTGAGCTGTGCATCTCTAGAGAACAGAGTAGCAAGGAGCAGATTAGCAAAGGATTCCTACTTTCCCTATCTAGATTTTGATATCTGTGAGTGATGAGAGATGTTGAATGTTGGGTGGATGGAGTGTCCTGGAGGAACAGCTGACATGTGGATAATTGCAGGGTGGTTAGGAGGATTAAAATTAAAGGAAGTAACACATGGGAAGTGCTTAGCAAAGGGTGCTGCTCAAAGAAATGTTCACTAAATGTTAGTTGTTGTGATTATTAGTACGTGTTTGTAGGTTAGCTGGTAGAATTTGGAACGAAGTATTCATCACAGTTGTGGCAACCATTTACTAAATTAGACAAATCTTATGATGAGGTTACAAGATGATTACCATTCTCCCCATTCCACAGGTAAGAAAGTGGCAGACTTGGGATGTGACAAGAGTTTCCGTGGTTTTACCATGCTTATTCATTCATTCATCCATTCAACAAATCCTTACCAAGTTCCTGTGTACAAGGCACTAGGTTAGGCAAAGAGGTGAACAAGACAGACCTGGTCCCTGCCCTCACGGGAGTTAGAGTCTAGGGAGGGGACAGACACATGAAAACCTAAATGTCATGACATCCCAAGGCCAGGCCCCATTCTTGCCCTGCCACCTTGAATGCAAACCTCTTAAAATAAATCCACTCTATTAGGCCAGTAAGAAAAGGATATTTTACTGAAGCATGTGTAGGGGAAACGTCGGGGG
>NW_007727020.1:91607-92387 GCF_000696425.1 Galeopterus variegatus
TCTATTAGGCCAGTAAGAAAAGGATATTTTACTGAAGCATGTGTAGGGGAAACGTCGGGGGATATGTAGTTTATGCTTCACAACACACAGAATTCCTCTCCCCATAAACATCTTTGTCCTCCCGACCACATCATTCCTTAACCTCTACACCCCACCCTATTCTACCCTCAGTCAGTCAGGCCAGGGACAGGCCCCTGACCCAGGATTTCCCTGCAGGCTACTGTATGCTCTCCCTTCTGTACGCAGATCACTTAAGCTTTACATCTCAGGGATCAAAAAAGTTTCTCCCATTAGCAAGATACCCCTCCTTAGAAGATAGCCAAGGGATTAAAAATAAATTATTTTTTCTTCTTGTCCCATAAGTAAACAGGCAATTCTACTGTGGTATGATCCCCTGTGCTAGGGAGGCACATAGGAGGGAATTAGAATCTGAGTTTAGGACAGCAGAACAGGTGTCCAGGAAAAAGCGACATCTAAAGTATGGTGGGTGTTATGGTTGCTTCCTCAACATTCACTGTTCAGCTCTTGGTAACTATTCTAATTTGGTGGTGCAGGTAGGAGTGAAGGGATATTCATACTTTCTAAAGGAAGCCCATGTGCTTTGGAGAGAAACAATTTCACTGCCTCTAGCTCAAACCGAAGCTAAGTGGCATAATCTCGTCCCCTCAGCCACAACCACTGGGTCAGGGATGAGCTGATACCTAAATTGAGACAATGAGACTGAAATAGATGCTTGTGGAGAAGGGGGAGGGGTCTGGGAAAGAAACACTCTTTTTTTTT
>NW_007727020.1:92453-93581 GCF_000696425.1 Galeopterus variegatus
AACCCTCGGCACTCCCAAGCGGTGCACTCTCCAGTGCGCCACCGGGCCGGCCCAAGAAACACTCTTAATAGACGTGAATGAGGAAGTGCACAGGAATCACTACTGTTGGCCGTCTGATCACCAGGAGGACCACCAGCCTTGGCGGGAAGGCTGTTGCCCAGAGAGTGAAGAGCTGGAAGGAAACTAAACCCTTCAGGACCCGGTAGAGCTGCTGACCCAACCTCAGTGACATGAGCCTTTCTTATCCAAGGCAGTGCACTTCAGTTGTCTGTTACTTGCAATTAAACTCAACCTAACTGATACAGAAGTATCAGTTACTTGATCAACAAGTAGCCAATAGCCTTGAGAAGGAGGAAGGCATGTCCCAGATCTAAGACTTTCAGAAGTTCATTTAAATGATGCAGTTTGATTTTCAAGACAACCATGAAATGCAGGACAACCCTACATATCCTTAATTACCAGCTAGATAATATAATGAGAAAAGAGATCCAATTTATAACCACATTCACACATATCACGCTCACTAATTTCCAAATTTAAAATGATTAAGAACTACGTAATGTGACTTTTGAAAAGAAAACTTCAAAACTTTATTAGAACACTTAAAAGTTGATTCAAATAAATGGAAAAATAGAGCCAATTCCAAGAAGAAAAGACTTAATAACATTAAAATGTCTGTACCAACCAATGAAATTAAATTTGAATTGGATATATAGATTTAATACTATTCTGATCTAAGCCCAATAAGTATTTTTAATTCCCCAAAGTTATCCTAAAACCTATGTATAATAATAATAATACCACCAACAGATTAATGGAACCAAATGAAAATACCTAAAAAGGCTTATCAATTTACAAAACATTTTTTGTAAAATGAAGTATAAGTGTCTATATACATTTAAAATATGTATCTATCACAAAATAGCTTTTGAAAATATAAGGAGGGAAGGACAGTGTCCACAGAAACTTCTGGTTGGCTGCTTAGCCAACCCCCTTCTTCCTTGCAGTCTTTTATTTTAGAAACAGGAAGAATTAAATACTTTACCAGTTACTATTGCAGCTACGTGTGACCATGCGACAGAGTCCCGTGGGAGGAGACGTATGAAAAAGTCTGCTGATAGGTTTCTG
>NW_007727020.1:94641-96062 GCF_000696425.1 Galeopterus variegatus
GAGGTAGTAACCGTGAGGCAAAGGCCATGAGAATTTCAAAGTCTCCCGCACCAACATCATCAAGACACTGAAACGATGCCAGCAGCTACCAACCTCTGGACTTGAATAGTGACAAGAATCAGCCCCTGTTTGTTTAAGCCACTGTTCATTGGATGTTTTTACTTGCAGTCAAATGATCATAACTGATACAGGAATATCTGATCCGAGGTATCAAAATTACTGATGGCAATTTTAGAAATAACTAAGTATTCAGTATACTCCAGATGGATTAATTTTATTAGAGAAAAGAACAGAACATTGAATGAAATATTTAGCACATCTGTGAAGAACTTTTCCTTGAAACTTTATAAGGAATCATAAAGAAAGAAGGTGATAGGTATATACATAAATTCTAAATTTTTGTTCAATGAAAATCAGCAAAAACATAAGAAAACAAAATACAGAATATGAAAAAATATATATCAAATATATTTGACAGACTATAGGATCATAAATAAAATATAAAGGAGTTTACTCAAATGTATTAGTTATATTTCATCACTCTGATAGATAAATAGTCAAAGATTTGAACAAGCAATTTCCCTAAGGAGAAATAAAAACAATAAATAAACACCTGAGAAAATGTTCAGCCCTAGTAGCAGTCAAAGAAATGCAAATTAAAGTAAGCTTGCAGTATCATTTGACACCTACTAATTAGCATTTTTAAAAATAATGGGCTGGCACAGTGGCAGGGATATTGGTGCACTCATTCATTTCAGGTGGCACTACAAATTAGTACCACCTTTGAAAAAGCAATATGGCAAACATGGAGAAACATTTGTGCCCTTTGTCCCGGTAATTCCAGCTCTAGCAATTAGCTCTAAGGAGAGTAACTCAACGAAGCAAAGAGATGCTCTGCACTGTTCTTCAGAGCCTTAGCAATTCAGTGAAATTCAATTAACATATATTTTACACCTTCTGCCTGCCAAGCAAAGGCAACGGGGAATCAGAAATTAAGAAGACACTGTATCTGACCTCAGGGGGCTCACAGTCTAACAAAGGAGTCAGGTAGGTAAATAAATGTATTACAAAACAGTACAATATGTCCAGCAGTAGAAACACAGATGGATTTGGATAGCTAAATTTTTTTTTTTCAAAAGATGACTGGTACGGGGATCTTAACCCTTGACTTGGTGTTATCAGCACCACGCTCACCCAGTGAGCCACGGGCTGGCCCCAGAGAGCTAGATTTTCATGATGGGGATGAGTGGCATAGGTGAGCAGAGGGCAGGCAGAGTTGAGAAGGGCTTGGGAAGGGTACAAGATGAAATGGCACAGAGAGTTAACATAAGGAGTAATAAAAATAATAAAATACTCCAGAACTGTGGGACTACAAATTCCAGAAGGAGGTTTGTGGAAAACCAAGATTTGGGGCAGAAGGG
>NW_007727020.1:96327-102912 GCF_000696425.1 Galeopterus variegatus
AGAAACATTTGTGCCCTTTGTCCCGGTAATTCCAGCTCTAGCAATTAGCTCTAAGGAGAGTAGTTATCAGCACCACGCTCACCCAGTGAGCCACGGGCTGGCCCCAGAGAGCTAGATTTTCATGATGGGGATGAGTGGCATAGGTGAGCAGAGGGCAGGCAGAGTTGAGAAGGGCTTGGGAAGGGTACAAGATGCAATGGCACAGAGAGTTAACATAAGGAGTAATAAAAATAATAAAATACTCCAGAACTGTGGGACTACAAATTCCAGAAGGAGGTTTGTGGAAAACCAAGATTTGGGGCAGAAGGGAAAGAGAGCTTTATTTCCCTTGTTCAACATCTATAACAGCAAAAAGTGAAACGTTTTTAAATGACCACTATAGAGATATCTTTTTATGAATTGTGGTACATAGTGGACCATTATTCTACCACAAGAATGAAAATTATCAAAGTGTATAAGACACAAATATTTATGATATGCAGGCAGAATACCTGGGGGGAGAGTAACTGGCCCTGTCAGCACTGAGCATTGCTCTAAAATTCACTTTTCCTTATCTCTCAATTTTTAAACATTTAAATATAATTCATGTACTATAAAATTCACCCATTTAAAGTGTACAAGTCAGTAATTTTAATATAGTTGTGCAACTATCACCACTACCTAATTCCAGAACATTTTCATCACTCCAAAAAGAAACCCATTAGCGGTCCCTCCTCATTTCTCCCAGCCTTTGGCAACCGCTTATCTACACTCTGCCTCTGCAGAATTGCCTGTTCTTCACCTTCCCTCTGCTGTAGACTGGATGCCTCCTTCCCAGCCTCACTGAGGCTTAATCCCCACTGTAACTGTTGAAGGTGCAAAATCCTATCTTGGTAATTGAAAGGTGGAGCCTTGAAGAAGTCATTAGATTGTAGGACCCTGCCGTAGTGAATGTATTAATAGTGGTGGTCAGGGGCGTGGTTCTGGGGGCTTTAAAAGAAGAATATATGAGAAGTTAGTTTCTCTGTGCTCTGCCATTTTCTGCCATGTGAGACCCCTGGGTCACTGTCACCTCCCCCAAGGCCTTCACCATCCATGTTCCCTGGACTTTGGACTTCCCAGCCTCTGAAACTGTAAGCAGTAAATTTTGTTTTCTTTATAAACCACCCAGTTTCAGGTACTTATGTTATAAGCAATGGAAATGGACTAATACACCCTTCCTAACACCTGCTGTCCTCCCCAGGCCTAGGTAAGCAGGGGCGACACCCTGTTTAATGCTCTGGGTCCAGTGGGGAGACTGGCCCTCCCCAGAGTGCAGTTGATTCGATGCACCACTCTATTAAATCTTCAGACATAACAAAAGGGAATTAAACACAGACTCATGTAAAACTGGAGAATCTGCCTTACAGAGCACAAACCTTGCCTGGTAAGGCCCACCCCTCCTAACTTGAGCCTTTCCTCCCTGGGGTGAGCTCCATCACAGCTCCCACCTCCAGCTTCCCTCCTTGACCTCCAGAGCCAAGACAGCAGGGCCAGTGGAAACCAGTGTGGGCAGTGTGGGGAAGGGGCAGGAAGCCCACCTTCCCTGCTAACACACGCAAAGGAAGTCTGGTGCTGCGTTTAGTTTTTCCACTAAGGAACTTGGAGAAGGCATTGTTTGTGTGGCGGCTGGGTCTCTGGCCGCCTTCACCAAGCTCATTATCTGGCTTCCTCACAGCCTTATCTCCTGCAGGACGCTGTTTTGTTCCTTTCCAAGGATATTAAGCGCAAAAGCTGTAGGTCTCTGCAGAAATGAGCATGGATGATTTTCCTTGCAATTCGTATTTGCCGTGTTTTCCTGACCAGCTAAGGGGGATGCTGCACATTTGGTGGTGAAGTTCGAGCTTTTTGTTTTATGTACCATGGCACATTGTCTTTGGTAGCCTCTGCAGTTGCAAGACCTTACCTCACTCTCCATGAACAAACTACAGCAATGATTCATCTACCCATATTTCCCAGTCCCCCAATACACTGCTAAGCAAAAATGAGGATGAACCATAACATCACATCACAGATGCAACTCGGTGATGTGTTAGGAGGAGCACTGACCAAAATCCAGGATCGCTGGCTTTGGCTTTCATCGCTCTGGTTCTCAGTCCCCTCATCGATAAAGTGAGGGTTGGAATAGGAAGACGTGACAGCAGTTCCTTCTAGATTTAAATCCCAAGTTTCTCTGAATTAGTAAGGGGAGAACAAGGTCTCACTATTTAAGAGATGCCTGGTCTCAGGGTCCTTGTGAGAGGAAAGGGAGGCAGGTGAAAAACCAAAAAAAAATAAGAAAGGATGGGAAGGAAGAAAGGGAGAGGAGGGAAGTGCACGGGAAAAGGAGAGGTGGGAAAAAAGGAGGGAGGGAAGGGAAGGAGGGGACAGAGGAGAAATGAAAGGAGAGGACAGGACAGGAGAAGAGGGTTCTATGGAAAGGAGGGGAGAGGAAGGGAACGGGACAGGAGGAGAGAAGAAAAGCAAATTAATAAGACTTTACTGGAAAGAAGATGGGAAGAACAGAACTAACGTTCCTGATGTCCTACTAGATATCAGTTCTCAAAATCAGCTTCAAGGTTAGTATCAATATTCAATGTTGCTCTTTTACCAGTGAGGAACAGAACGTTTCAGATGCTTCAGCTCCCTCCCCTGCAAGTTGAATGAACATTACCCTTTTCCTCAAGTGGTTTTTTTTTTTTTTTTTTTTTTTCCTTTTTGTCTTTTTTCGTGCCCGGCAACGGATCGCAACCCTCAGTGTCACGCCCGTACCGGACCGGGACCGGCCACGGGATCGCAACCCTCGGTGTTGCTCCCGCCCCTCGCTCAGCCAGTGAGCGGCCGGTCTGTATGTGGGATCCGAACCCTTGGCGGGAGCGCCACCGCACTTCACAAGCGGCGCACTATAGCAGTGCGCCACCGGGCCGGCCCCTCAAGTGGTTTTGATGCAGCTTGTATTAGTCTGTTTCTGTTGCTTATAACAAAATACGCGGAACTGGGTAATTAATAAGAAAATGAAATTTATTGCTTATAGTTTTAGAGGCTAGGAAGAAGTCCAAAGTGCAGGGAACACATTTGGTGAGTCTTCTTTGCTGGTGGCTTTACAGAAATGCAGGGCTCCCACCTGGCAGAAAAAGACAGAGCAGAGAGAGGGACACATTATTCATGCTTCCCTTTTAAAGCCCTCAGAAACACGCCTATAACCACCATTTTTAATCCATTCACTATAGTATGGTCCTACAATCTAATCACTTCAAGGCCCTATCTTTCAATTACCATCGTAGGATTTCCCACCGTCAACAGTTACAGTGGTGGCTAAGTTTTGGGGGGACATTCAACCCAAGGCACAGTTGGACAGACTTTGAGACAAACTAGGCTGAGTAATCCACCCAAAGTCTTATACTAGTTAATCGGGTGCTGAAATTCTGACTCAGGCCTATCCAGTCCTGTGACTGTGCTCTTCCCACTCTAGTAGGCCAGAAAAGAAAACACAAAGAGAAGTGAGGAAAGGTTTCAGAGTGGACTCCTCCCTACACGTGCAATAAAAAATGGGCCAAGAAACCCTCTCAATGAAATCCACCCTCTAAAAAATGAAGGGGAAAGAGTAGGCCAAGTGAAGGAAAGCCTGTTCAGTTCAAGGGAATAGAGTTAAGATAAAGTGTCAGAGGCATTCCCTGTGCAATAGACCTTTTTCATAATTAACACAGCTCCCTCTGCATTGAGCTGGCAAAATAACTCTTACTGCCTTACTCTTTCATAGTGACCTAGGTTTAACAATAATGCTTTTCATTTTATAGCATACTCACAATGTATAAAGAACTTCCACATGTATTATTCCTTTTGACCCTTAACAATAATAATAATAGATAAGAGTTCAAACAAAGATTTTGGAGTTAGACCTCAGTTTGATTGCCACCTATGAGCTTTGCAACTATAGGCTGGTTAATTAACCATTCAGAGCCTCAGTCTTCTCTCCCATAAGATGGGGATTATAAAAATGCCTACTTCATAGGGTTGTGGTAGCATCCAAAGAGATAACATATGCTGTGTTGCCCAGAATATAGTAAGTGCTCAAGAAATGTTAACCAGTATTTTATATATATATATATATATATGATAAATATATATGTCAGAAAAATTATCTGACATTTGAAAATAGGCAGAAAAGATTACTGATTTTCTATTGACTTTACGACTCTTTAGGTGCAGAAGTGAACTTGAAAATTTTTGTCTGGTCAATGTGCAAATAATATCTGTCCAATAGAGCAGATAAGCACAAAGATTACAGTTTATTGTCCTGTTGAATATTAACCAATTTTGTATCTAACTCATCAATCTTGTAATATTTCTTCATTAAATTTTAGGCATACACACACATACACACAAGTAATTCAAATGCTTTTTGGATCAGTTTTAACATCTTAATGTTCCCCTCAATAAATAAAGTCTTTGACCTGTATTCATGCTATATTTTCCTGAGAGATATGATTTTAACCTTTTGAAATTATACTTAATATATTAGACAGCTAATATATGTAAGCCTGCCCCATTTACTTGAGGTGCTGAAACTCAAAGAGAGTTTGACTTGCCCAGAGCAAGGAGCAGAATTCAGTTTTCTCAAATTCTAGTCCCATATCTTTGTTCTGTCTTCTGCCTCTGCCCAAACAATATATAAAAATAGAGTAATAACAATAAAGAATGTTAATACAAAAGAATATAAGGCAACACACTTCTGGCAGGTTTTAGCAGTTTCCAGGCTGTCTTCACAGCCATCACTCAATCTAAGAGGAATGTGAGAAACATATGAAGCTGCTTTTCAAAAGTTCTTCTCCAAATGTGTTTTTCAAACCCTTAGAAGAAAAGGGGATACTATTTAAAAACAGTAGTGGTCCAAGGGCCAGCCCATGGCTCACTTGGGAGAGCGTGGTGCTGACAACACCAAGTCAAGGGTTAAGATCCCCTTACTGGTCATCTTTAAAAAAAACAAAACAAAACAGTAGTGGTCCAAGGGCCAGCCCATGGCTCACTTGGGAGAGCGTGGTGCTGACAACACCAAGTCAAGGGTTAAGATCCCCTTACTGGTCATCTTTAAAAAAAACAAAACAAAACAGTAGTGGTCTAAAAAAAGGGGTGAGGTAGGGAATCTGATAGTTCACTAACCTAGTTAATAGTTAGTGGAAAATCAAAACTATTCTATGCAAAATAAATTTAATCTACCTTGATTAAGCAGATGGAGACTAAGTAGAATCTATCTTGGAATTTGAGCAGACCGAGTCTCTAAAAACTTTATATTCTCTTTTCTCTGCATGAGAAGAAAGTAAGCTTTCAGAATTTGAAAAGTAATTAAGGGGAAAGTAACTAAACCTAGTATGGTACTGATAGCGCAGCGGCCCAGGCTGTTCTGGAAGGCAGCAGCAGCAATCAGAACTGTGAGCCCACCCCAAGCCTGGGGTGTGGAACTATGGTTAGTTTAAATTAACAGTGCCCGAGTCAAGTGAAAGGAGCCACCTTTGCATTTATTACAACTGCAGGTTTATTAAATAATAACATAGAAGGTTTTTTGTATTTAAAAAATTTCATCAACATTGTGTTTTGGCACAGTTGGCACCTCAGTTTGAAATACTTTCATCTCTAAGTTTCCCTGGATTTCCTCCTACCTCTCTAGCTGCTCCGTTGCTGATTGTGCCTCCTTGATTCCTCAATGTCTGAATCTTTGATTCACACAAGGGTCATTCGTTCCTTGGCCCTGTCTTTTCACCCACTAACTGCTTGAAATATTACCCATATGCTGATGCATCTCAAATTTTATCTACAGCCTCAACCTCTTGCCTGAATTCAGAACTAGTACATCTAGCTGCATATGTAAAATCTATACTTGGATGTCAATGGCCAACTTTAATATGTTCAAGACAGAATTTTTGATTTTGCCCTCTCACTTAACACCCCTGTCTCCTAAAAGGCCAAATTCTACATCAGGGCCTTTGCACGTGCTATTCCCTGGGCCTGGAATATATTTCCTACAATTATTTCATGAACAGCTCCTCCAGGTCAATCAGATATCATTTTGAACATCATTTCCTAATTAGAGCTGTCCCTGACCCCCATCTGAAGTGGCCCCACCCCTCCCCAGCACCACCAACAGTCATCCTGGTGGTCATGAGGATAACCTGGAATCTGCTCCATAACCTCATATTTATCATTATTTGGAGTTCTGTTACTTTAGTGTTTACTTATTTATTGTTAATCTCCCTCCTCCCCAACACGCACACAGCTCTGCCCCTCACCCAATAGAAAATGCACTTTGAGGGACCTGGCACTCATCTGTCTTAGTCACTGCTGTTTCTTCAACACCTAGGCACTCAACAACTTTTTATAGAATGCATATATTCATGTGGGAATGCATCTTGGGGGGTCTGTTTTCCCATAAAACCTGACAGTACTTATCACAAAAAGCATGCATGATAACTGGGAAGGAAGAAGATACCAGTCCAGGCATGATCCTGAATTTCAAATCAATTTGGGGAAGAGTAAATGCCATTGGGATGCTGGAGAGAGTAGATGTTGGGGGGGGGGGGGGGGGGGGGGAAG
>NW_007727020.1:102922-143130 GCF_000696425.1 Galeopterus variegatus
GGGGGGGTGGGGGGGGGGGGGGTGGGGGGGGGGGGGGGCGGGTAGGGTAAGCAAATAGACAAACACAAGGAAGTAAGTTGTTCAGTTTCCAGGCTTTGAGATTCCAATAATCCCTAGATGTCCAGAGAAACTTTGGGAAACTGACATGGAGGAATCGTTTTATTTTTATTTTGCCAAGTAAATATATTATCGGGAAAATTTATCATTTACTGTCACATCATCATCATGTCAGAAAATAAAGGACATTCAACTTCCAAAAAGTTCTAAGACATAAACTTCATTTTAAAAAAATTGAATAAACTTTGCTTTATGAAAACTCCTTATATTGACTTTATTTTTCTCATTACACCACGGACCAGGAAGCGTCACCCTGACATCACGGGGAACCACTGACTTTAGTGACTGGTTCAAGGACAAGGAGAAATCACTGGCAAGTTTTCCAAGTTTTTACTTCTCAACATGTTGTCTACAGGTAATTAAAAAAACTCTCTGATAAAAACTCTCCACTAGGCTATTGTAATGTTTATGTGACCTCAGAAACCAGCATTGAAATGTTACTGAGAAATTTTCCCATACATTAACAAGGCATACAAATTAAAGGTAAGATGCCTG
Organism: Galeopterus variegatus; assembly: GCF_000696425.1. NCBI lineage: Eukaryota > Metazoa > Chordata > Mammalia > Dermoptera > Cynocephalidae > Galeopterus > Galeopterus variegatus. The sequence continues at coordinate 103,535 of NW_007727020.1, forward strand.
AAATGAATAAATGAATATGTGTGTGTGTGTGTGCGTGTAATGCTCTAAGGAAGAGATTTATAGACCAACAGAGTTTTAATATATATAAAAGACTAGTAGTGCCAATTGAAACTAATGGCCAAGACACCTAATATTGTGATCATGTTACATAGAACACACGCAGAATTTCCTTTCATTTTACTGTAAATTGTTTTTAGAATAAATATTTTTTAAAGAGTAAGGTAAAAAGGTACAAATAACAAAGACAATTGAAAGAAGTGTTTAGGGCCAGCCCGGTGGCGCACTCGGTAGAATGCGGCGCTTGGGAGCGCGGCGGCGCTCCAGCGAGGGTTCGGATCCCATATAGAGACCAGTCCGCTCACTGGTTGAGCGCGGTGCGGGCGCCACACCGAGGGATGCGATCCCGTTGCCGGTTGCGGTGCGGGCGCAACACTGAGGGTTGCGATCCCGTTACTGGTCACGAAAAAAGACAAAAAGGAAAAAAAAAAAAGAAAGAAGTGTTTAATCTACTGGGGAAACTAAGAAACAAAACCAAGTGAGGCAGACGATGTCAAGTGTTATTCACTTTTACTGCTGAGCCAGTTTATTCAGGAATCACACCCACATGAAAAGGAGACTATATTTTGAAAATGGAAATGTGAATAATTTCCTTAGATGACTTACTTCATTTGAAAAGAGGAAAATCTGCTCCCAGAGAATATACAGAATGCCAATGACAGTGATGGGAAAGAAAGTTTTAAAGGGAGAAGGAGAAAGAGTCTGGGCCCAGGGGACATTAACTGGCCAGTATCTAAAAGAAGCAGGATGGCTGGGATAAGTGTCACAGCCCACTAGATGCCATTTTAAGAAATTAATAATCTAGGGCCCAGGGGGAGCACTGGATGACCACAGTCATACATTCAAGGGAATAACAATAAGGGCTCAGTGTTCTGGTCATTTTGTTGATGTGTTGGCTCCTAGAAGGCAGTAAACAGGGGCCGAGTCTGGCACTAGATAAACAACAGTAATAAGAGGAATCATAATGGTCCCAATTTGGAACTCGAGCTCTGTAGGGGGCATCCTCATTCCCACTCAAGTCACAAAATAAGAACACTCAATTAGCCGCTGTTCTGCCTCCAGCCCCCTCTGACGCGGGAGAGAGTGGAGTTTTCTCCCACACTCTGTAAGCCACCCGGGAGTCTCCTGTGCTTCTGCACAGCAGTCAGGACATGAGGCTGTGCAGTAAGTTGTATTATGAACCACAGGTCCTCTGAAGAGCTTACGTGGAAAATACTACTAGTGGATAGATTTGAATTACTCATGCAACCAAAGTTATTAAATATTTAACAAACAGCAATTCCATGGGGAGGTGGAGGAGGTGGGGAAGCCCTGATTTGTAATGTTTGCTGATTTCTGTGGTGTAAATACTCACACCACCGCCAATATCAGGCTACCAATCACTGACTGTGGAGCTGGGCAGAGATGCACATAAGTGGCCCTAACTAGCTATATGAGCCACTGCAGCACACCACTGTATGCATCCCTTCTACTACCACCAAATGCTGATCTTCAGCTGATCTCTTGTTCTCTCTTGAGTTCCAGAATCATACCCACTTGAAAGTCATATCTCTTCAACATCATCAAGGGTAAAATGGATACATGGTCCTCCTACAAAACTTTCCCTGTATTCCCAGTTTATCAAGGTAATCATAAATAAGAGTGAGTGACTCAGCCTTTGGGAAATACACTAACCTTGAAGTACTTTGTGATTGTATCTTTTGAGCAATGGTGCAAGACCACATGCTGGTGGGTAGGGATGGAGTTTTTCCCTGCAGATAATGGATGTTTCTGCTGTTAATCATCCTGTGAAATGGTTTCTCTTGGGACAAGGAATAGGAGCAGGGGAGTGCTTTGAACTAGAGGAGAGAAAGATCTAGAGCCTAAGACCAACTGAGTCTGAATCTGAGATATGGATAAGCTGAGCGTCATTCCACCGGCAGAGTAATGGCTGCTGTCACATGGAGACAGTGAACAGTGACACCAGGTATCTTATCAAGCAGTAACATGGAGGCAGAAAAGTCACGGCAAAAAAGTCATGGCAGATGCCAGACTGAGGCAATGATCATGGGCATGGTTAGTCTTGAGGGTGCATCCTATTTCCAAGGTTGAAATGGTGATCTGTAGGCAGCAGCCACTCATCAGTCAGCTTATCCCACAGAGTGGGGATCTCAGGAGGGTTTCAACATGAGTGGCAGCAGCGAGCAGCAAGATGAGAAGGATAAAGGGGAAGAACCCAAGGAGCTTGTTCTGTAGCTGTATTGAGAGGTGTCCTAAGACACTCTCAGAAATAACTGACAGCTGATTTCCAGCAGGTAGTTCCAGTGCAGACTCCATACTGTAATAATTTAGGTATACCAGGGAAGAATAACTTAATGTTGTAGTGACAGGCTAGTGGGGCCAAGGTATTCCCCTGAATTACACTTATTTCCATCTATATTAGGTCATCTACCCAGATGCCTAAGCCCCCAAACTAGGAATCATTCTGTATTCTCTGACGTATTGAAATCCTGCAAATTCTATCTCCCAGCTTTTCCTGAATCCATCTTTTATCTTCATGCTCACAATCGTTCCCTCATCTTTTCTCACCTGCATTTCTTTGAGAACCTCCCAGCTAGCCTCCCTGATGTATGTCTTGCTCCTTCCAATCAGTCCATTCACCACCGCATTGCTACAGTGTGATCTTCAAATAAAAACCTGTTCACATGACTCCTTTGCTAAAAATCCTTCTGGATAGAATCCAGACTCCTTGGGGTGGCATACAAGGTCCTTCACAGTCTGCCTGTACCCACCTTTCTAGGCTTATCTCATGCTCCCCTCCCACATCCAAGGTGCATAGTCACCTAGATATGGAAAGATGCTTTGGATGTTTTTCCTGCTCTCTTTTCAACCTTAATAATGTGGTTTTAAACTCTCATGCCTTTCTCCCATTATACCACTCTCTTCTGATTTTCCTCTTACATCTCTGGTTGTTCCTTCTCACCTTATTTTTCCTCTATTCATCTCTTAAATGTAGATTTTCTTGAACTCTGTCCTTAGTCCTCTCTATCTTCCTGGAAAAGGTCACTCATTCCTGGGATTTCTGTGTATATCTAATGCTGAATTTTCTTAAATCTGTGTATCCAGATCAGAATGCTCTTCTCAACACCTCCATAGAATGCTATCTTAAACTCCATGTCTAAAGTTTACCAGACTGTCACCTCCTGATGCATTCTTCCTTCCATATCCTCTCTCAGTTTATGTCTCTGTTTGGAAATGGTGGCAGCTACCCACTGCTGCCTGACAAACCACCCCAAAGCAGTAGCTTAACACAATAGCCATTTATTATTGCTCACTAGCCTGTGGGTCAGCTGGGCATTTCTGCTGACCTGCATCAGACTCAGCTGATCTTGGCTGGGCTCTCCCACATGTGTAGAGCATCAGCTGGGACAAATGGGATGACTGGACTCAACAGTCTCTTATCCTCCAACAGGCTAGCCCAGGTTTATTCACATGGCAGATGGGCAGAGTTCCAAGAGAGAAAGCAGAAACCATTTAAGTCCTCTTGAGGCCTAGGATCTGAATTAACACACCCTATTACTTTCACTGCATTCTATTGGCCAGAAGTCACAAAGCCATCCCAGGTTCAAAGGATGGAGAAATACACAACGCCTCTTAGTGGAAGAAGCTGCAAAGTCACATTCTAAGGGGTATGGATACAGAGAGTGGTGAAGTGCGGTCATTTTTGCAACCTGCCACAGAAGTAATTCTAAATATCTCCACAATGACAATGTGGTGGCGATGATGATTATGATGATGGCAGATAATGTTTACTGAGTGCTAGCATATACCTTGCAATGGGCGGATCCTGCATTACATTTAAAGTAATTTATTAAAATCATTTTTTATTTTGTTTACATTGATTTCTGTTGAGGCCTCTCTTCCTGGCTTGCAGACAGCTGTCTTTGTGTCCTCACATGGCCTTTCTTCTGTGTGTGCATGAAGAGAGAGATCTCTGGTATCTCCTCCTGTTTTTATAAGGACACTAGTCCTATCGGATTAGGGTGTCACCATTACGGCCTCATTTAGACTCAATTACCTCCTTAAAGACCATATCTCCAAATAGTCACATTGGGTGTTAGGGCTCCAACATATGACTGGCGTTGGGGAGTGAGGATGGACATGATCCAGTCCACAACAACCACACACACACCAGAATAGCTAAAATGAAAAAAACAAAACAAACAAAAAAACCCACTATCAATTATTGGAAACTGGAACAACTGTAACACTCATACATTGCTTTGGGGACTTTAAATTAGTTCGATCACTTTGTAAAAGTGTTTAGCAGAATCCAATAAAGCTGAATATATGCTTAGCTTATGACCCAGAGATCTACTCCTAGGAATTTTATCCAATGGAAATCTATACATATACTCACCGAAAAACGTATACAAGAACGTTCACAACAGCAATATTCATAATAGCCTTAAACTGGAAAGAACTTAAATGTTAATACATAATAGGGGAAAAATAACTTATGGCATATTCATACAATGGGACATTATACAGCCATGAGATTGAAGGAACTACATGTCCACATGACAGCATGGACGAGGCTCATGAACATCATGCTGGCTGATAGAAGCCTGACAAAAGGGTACACACTTTAAAATTCCACTTAAATAAAGGTCAAAACAGACAAAACAAATCTATGGTGTTAAAAGTCAGGCCAGTGGTCACCCTAGGAGAGGGAAGTAGTGACTGCAGGGAAAAAAGAAGGGGCTTTGGGGATGCTGGTTATGTTATGATCTGCTTTCTGGCTACACAGCTGTGTTCAGTTCATGAAAATTCATTGAGCTGGATATTTATCATATGTGCGTGTTTCTGCACATATTTTACAATTCAATAAAAAGTTTGCTTATAAAAAGAAATATTCTGAAGACCACATCACCGTAAAGTACCAATACTTGAGCCTGGCCTAAGGCCCTTTGTGACCTAGTCCATGCCAACCTTTCCAGCCTCATCCCTGCTTTTCTGGCCTAATCTCCAGCGAAAACAAGTCATCACCACTACCATAACTCATCGTGCTCTTTCATGCTTCCCTCTGGCCTGAATACCCTTCTCATTTCATCTACTTGGTTAACTCCATTCTAAACTTTAAAGTCAGCTCAGGCTTTATTCTCTATTGGGAAACTTTCCCTCACCCAACCCAACCCAGGCTAGATAAGAGTCCCTGCTCTGTCCTCCCTTAATATTCTATGTGTACTTATCACCCTTAGAACATTGCACTATCATTTTTGGTTTACAAATCTGTCTTTGCTAATGGACAGTGAGTGTGATAAGGACAAGGACTATGTCCTTTATCTCTGCATACACAGCATTTAGCAGTACCCAGCACATAGCAAATGCTCAATCAACAGCAAGTTAATGAATAAAGAGGTTAATGAAATTTAGTTCACATCTTGATTTTGGTAAACAGACTTTTTTAAGTCATGCCAGCAAGAAAAAGTTTTTTAAAAGTTGAAACTAATCTGGCAGCACAGACTATATCTTGCTCAAAATTTAGTTTGCAATGAGTGCTTTGTTCCCCATGAACATAAATATCAGGAAAACCAAATACACATTTCTTAAAATACATGATAGCAATATTGCCCATTCCCTAAAGACTATCCAACTATACAAAATGATTGCATTCCTCTGGAATATGGGTGAAGTGTTAATGTTCTTGGCTGGCTAAAGACCCAAGAAATTCCTCTAACATCTAGATTGGCCATGGTTCATGGTAGATCTGCCAGAAATTCCTCAGATATCCTTGTCTAGGATTTATGGACTGAGAGGTTTATTATATTTCAGAGGGTAGAATTGGCTATTGTTTTACGTATTAGACAAGTCAAGTAAATGCAGTGAAAGCTGTAACAGGGCTTGGGGCCTAAAAAGTGAACTAGGGTGACAATAGCCATTTTCTCCTCCCCTCCCTTTCTTCCATACCTTTCTATTCCCTTGCCTTCTTCCCTTCCCTTCCCTTTCCTTTTCCTTCCTTTCTTTTTTTTTAGCGGCTGGCCAGTACAAAAACCCTAACCTTGTAAAACTACAATCAATGATTGTGGGGTTTTTGTGTGGTTTGGTTTTGCAGCGGTGTTATCAGCTCCACGCTCTAACCAGCCAAGCTAGCCGGCCAGCCCTCACTGTTTGGAACTTGCTTGGAAAACTGTTTGGAACTTGGGCAGAAAATAGCCATTTTCTGCCCAAGTTCCAAACAGGCTTCAGCCAGGCAAAATGCTAAGTAGCGATCATAATGGATTCTCAACAATGTTTCTTTCTACTTCTGATTTGGGGCTTCCAGTATGGCTCCTCAATAATGGAAAGCCAGAAAAGGTTTTAATGATGGTAGGTAGGGTGATAAAGAAATTGTTATGATGATGATTCTTGGTGAGTAAGGATGCACTACGTGCAACAGAACAAGCACAGATATGAAAGCCGACCTCAAACTGCTTATCATCCAAAAAGTTAAGACAAAGGGAAACAGGTAGTGGTGTTAACTTTTTAAATACGTGTGCAACCTGGGTGTGGAACTAGGCGTGCTAGGCCCATCTTTGCAGCGTCTGCGCTCTTCCACCCGGCTGAGACTTCTCACCCACTCCACCCCCACGCCAGGCGCTGCAGGCTTATTTCTAAGGTCCCTGACTCCACCCCTGTAGCCACAGCTGATTGGACTAGACGTCGACACGTGACTCAAGCTAAGCCAATCAGATGCTCTAAATTTGGAATTGGGAGGCAGGTAAGCCGTGGTCCAAAAGAGAGGACCCGTAGGGCTCCTGGGCAGCGGTTGCGCATGAACAGGAGCGGGGAAGCGGAGAGAAGGGGTCTGCAGGGAGAAAGGGGAGATACAGCACGCTGTCCTGTGGGGCTGGGGTGTGGCGGGAAGAGAGCTCCGTTCCTGACTTTCCTGTTTCTGATTCCAGTCCCCTGGCGAAATCTGATCTTCTCCTTATGACAAAAGCACCACGGTGTTGTGTATGCGGGTTCGGGTGGGCTTCTGAGGTCCCGAGCCTAGGATACGCGAGCTCTGGTGCACAGGCAGCAGGTCTGTCTTCACTCCTCCGGTGCCAGGTCGGAGGAGGAGAGAGGAGGAGTGGGATTTAGTGCGGCTGGACTGAGGGAGGCCCGAGCTGCAGCAATCCGGATGACGGCCAGTGCCTGCTGGAGTGATAGCTCTGAACGCTGGGGCTTGGGAGCTGTGGGTTATTGGGGTTGTTAATATGGTTCTTTAAAAAAGGAAGCATGACACTGCGCATGATGGCATTTGAACGTCAACAATACAAAATTAAGCCCAAGGAACATTTTAATTATGATAGCTAACACAGGAAATTGCATTTATATATGGAAACTAAATATAGAAGCCTGGATAGACTGAAAGGATCCCTCCTGAGTCCATGTAAATTGCCCATGCATGCCAGGTGCTAGTAAATCTACTGCTGTAACTGGGGCCAGCTGGGCAGGCAGGCTCCTTTTATTCTAAAGTCTCAAGGAAGAAAAGGGACTTTTCTTTGGAAAAGGCAATTTTTCAGAAGTCTTCTCTTTCAGGTTAGGAGAGAATTAACAGTTTCTGAAAGAATCATTTTCAAGGCTGTTCATATTCTCTCCCTGCTTTGCGTCTTTAAACAAGGAAAGGGTGTGGTCATGACTTGGATTTGCTCTGAGCAGTGTTTCTGTAGCCAGGGCCCGAGGCAGGACCCAGTGGGAAAGGGGAAGTGCAGGAGTTGGTGAGGGGAAATCTCTCAGGCTCCTTCTCTCCTTCCCCAACCCCTCCGCTCTTAGGGTTCCCTCCTTCCCGTGGTGTTCCCTATACCCACTTCAAGTCCCAGCGGCATGATAATCAGGGGCAGAGACAGAGGAGTGACATTAACTGTGGTTCCGTAGAGCAAGGACATTGGAGGTGCACAGATGTGGCTAAAGCCCTGGCACTATCACTAGTACTACTCTCAGCCTAGAGAAGAGGGGACTCTGACCTGGGCTGTGTGGCCTCTTGGAGGCCTTGCTCCGACCTTCCTCAAGGCATAGAGCAAGGACATTGGAGGTGCACAGATGTGGCTAAAGCCCTGGCACTATCACTAGTACTACTCTCAGCCTAGAGAGGAGGGGACTCTGACCTGGGCTGTGTGGCCTCTTGGAGGCCTTGCTCCGACCTTCCTCAAGGCTCACTCCACCCCGAAGTGAAGAGTCCACAAGGTCAAGGGAAAAATGCCCACTAGAGCCACATTTCCTTCTCAAGAACATGCTCCAGATACTAAGACTCCAGAATTCCCTGTGCAAATGGCCCCGAGCCTGTTTCCAGGGTCTGTACAGGCCTCTTCCCAGGTTTATCCTCCCAAGGATGTATATCCCTAGATTTCAGGGTGGCCTAGGATAGCTGTTGCAGAGTATGGACAAGGGTTATATGGTGCACAATGGAGTATCCATATGCACACTCAGGGGTGGGAAGAGAAGGGCAACAGGCTGGGGGCAAGGGCCTGACTCTCCTCCTCCTTGCTCAGACCAAGGAGTCTGAAAATTCTAAATTTGAATATGGCCTTCCAGGTTGTTATGAAGGTTTATTTGTCAAAGTAGGAGAGAACATATTTTATTTAACCATTAGCTTGATACATAACTTTTGTATATTTATTCATATGGAATATGGGCCTCTATTTGTACTCTTGCCCCAGGCCTCCCCAAATGTTAGGGGTGGGCCATCCCTTCAATACTGTGTGACCTCAGATAACTACTTTCGGCCTCTGAGCCAAAAGTTTCCTTATCTACAACATGAGGGCAGTAACAGTAACAGTTAATGTTAGTTAGTTGTAATTATTACTGTGGGCCCTTAGGCAAATTACTTAATCTCTCTGTGCCTCAGTTTTTCTCATCTGTCAAATGGTAGGATAATAATGGTAACTGTCTCTAAGGATTGTTATCAATTCATGTCTGTAAGGGCTTTAGAACAGAGTAAATGCTATGTAAATAGTAGTTCCACTGCCCACCACAACTACCACCACCTGGGTGACTGGATTAAAGGAAACAGCATATGCAGGGTGTAGGTCACAGTGAGGCACACCTCTGCCACATTTCTGAGCTTACTTGAGATTTGCCTCATACTCCAGACTCATCCTGTGTACAAAGTTTCTACCAGACTTCTTAGGAAGCATGAAGCCTGTTTCTGCTTCCAACTGCAAGTGTTGCTTTAGCCGAGTGTGTAATCTGATGAATATAAACTAAGAGTTCTGTCCTGGGATAACCCTCATTCTGGTCTGTAAAAGGCTCTGAGATCCTCTCAGAAAGGTGCAAAACAAATCTTACATCTCCAGGCAGAGACGTGGTGGTGGCAGAGAGTGAGGCATGGGGGAGGGCTGTTGGCCCCTCTCCTGAGATCCACTGATTGCCATTCCTCACTGCGGAAGAGCTCTGCACTGGCAACCTCTCAGGGCTGGGCTAGCTTTGGGAATTAACTTGAAATAATAATTTTGTAACTATCTAGACAGAGCTGATCCTCCACAAGAGGAGACTTGATCGCACAGAGAGACCTATAAGCCACAGAAAGCTACAAAACTTTTTCCCAGCCACAAGCCCTATTTCTTTCTACTACGCAACACTGCTTCTGCAGATCAGCAGCTCTTTCTCCTGCTCAGCACTGGGCATCCCACTCACTGCTTCAACTTTGCAGGGGATCAACAAAACTTAAGAAGGGCACCAGAAAGGCCATTGACAAACTGGTAAGCATCAAGCCCCCAGATCCTCACCTCTAGCAGCACCCTCTCCCAATGGACCCATTGCAGGCAGGTTCTTCCCATGTTCCTGTGCCTTATAGAAACATTTCATCCTAGGAATGTTCTATGCCTTATTTGCATTAAGGCATGAGTAAGAGGAGCATATGGTATTTTATCTCTCTCAGATATTTTCATTTAAAAAATGCTGAAGAAAGCCCTAAGCCAAAGAAAATTAGGATCCACCTGTGTAATTGCAGACAGCAGTCCGAAGTTCGAGAGGATTTTTGTCAGGGTGTGACCCTGAGGAATGACAGGCCTGTCCAAAATCCCTTTCATCTCAGAATCCATTTATTCAGCCTAAATGTTTTTCTGCCTGTGCTTTCACATGTGATATTAGGGATCAGTTCCACAAGTTCATTGGCATCACTGTGGTTTGGGGCCGGTTGCACAGCTATTCCCTAGGGTCCTTGAGTGGTGGCCACTAAATCTCTGTGGCCATGGTTTTCATTGAAGTCTTTGCTTTGGAGTTCCCTTCCCGTATGGCCAACAGCTTTGAGTTCTGCAGTCATGGAATGGTGCCCTGACCACTTTTTATTTGTGTTCCTTGGTTCTGATCACATTCTTGCACTCAAATACCATAGGAATGGGACTATTTTTACATATTGAAAAATGCCAGAGTGAGGAGAGGCAGCAACACTGTATTGCCCATGATGGTCTACCTGCTTTGATTGGCTTGAGCCATGCCCTTGTTTTTAAGATCATATTTGATGCAGGATGTTAATATGTAAGTTGGTTTCGGCCGGCCCGGTGGCGCACTGCTACAGTGCGCTGCTTGGGAAGTATGGCAGGGGCTCCCGCCGAGGGTTCGGATCCCACATACGGACCGGCCGCTCACTGGCTGAGCGAGGTGTGGGAGCGACACCGAGGGTTGCGATCCCATTGCCGGTCCCAGTCCGGTACAGGCGCGACACTGAGGGTTGCGATCCGTTGCCGGTCACGAAAAAAGACAAAAAGGAAAAAAAAAAATATGTAAGTTGGTTTGCATGTTATGTGGAGTAAGCCCAACGATTAATTATAAACGTCTTTGCGACACTTCTTAAAGGCAGTAGTTGCTATGTGTGACTGGTAACCACATTTCCAAGAGTTAAACATCTGAGCTATTTAAATTCCTCTGCAAAGTATGAAAAACAAATTAAGTAATCATGGCACAATCACTCAAAGCAGAAGAATGAAGAGTGCAGAAGTTTTGTTGTTGGGTTTTTGTTTTTTTTTTTTTAATTGGTGTGAGTAAAGAAACATCACATCTGATTGTTAAAATTCAGTCAAAATCTCCAGCCATTAAAAGTTTTTAAGAGATAAATAATACCCCATGCAGATGATCGGCTAAGTAGCGTATCCTTGTATTTGACTGCCAACTGTTTGCTGGGTAGTACAGAGTAGTATGCACACCCAGGGCGTGGGGGACAGCTTTGTAAGCATGTGTTCTGGGTGTGTCCATGGAGCAGCAGAACTATTTTTCTCAACTTTCTGTTTATGAAGCCTGGTTAACTGAACAGCTGCTGAGGAGTTGAATCAAAGAGTAAGATAATCAATATGTTTCATCCATGAGATCTAATTTAAATGAATAGATCAGCAGTACAAGTAGCCATATTCTATGCCAGCTCTTCTCTGCTCAGAAGAAAACAGAAATATTGTTAGTTTATTTCCCATGAAAGAAAAGTTTTGATTCCACCCTGAATGTACCTTTGTTTGTTTGTAGAGCTGTTTCCTGTTTTCTCTTATCAAAATATTTCAGCGGTAGCTTAACAAATTGAGTGGGTGTAGAAGGTTCTGTCCCAACTAAGTCAGGTGAGTGTACTTAATCACAGCTTTCAACCAGATCCACCATGTTAACAATTAGAGCACTTAAAAAAATTAAAAGGGAAAAATATTTTTATTTTATTGAATATCTTCTATTGGAAAAAAATGCAGATGGAAAAAATAGCAATAATGAAACAAAATTAATATAGCTATATTATATAGCAACCAAAACATGTGGCCATGTAACACTTCTATATTTCCTTATACAAATAATATACATGGTTCTTTTCTTTGAATACGCAGTTGTGCTTGAGTCTGATAGCAGCCAAGTCTTAAAGGCTTAAGATAGGTCATTGATTTCTGCTTCTTTAAAGAGACTTTGTGTATCTCTGCCCAGTGCAGAGTGTGCCCGGTGTGTTGATTTCGTTTGCCACTCCGAGAGTGTGTTTATTTCCCTACTTCCTATTTCTTGGCTGTATATTTTCTATTTCCTGTTTCTTGGCTATGTTGGGGTTGGGGGTGGACATCTTACTTTTGTCATCACAAACTGCCTACACATGTGATATCAAATTCTGAAGAAATAGATTCTAACTCTTAAAGTGACACATGAAAATATTTTATTATTGGAAAGTGAATGTACTCTAGTTTGCTGGCAAATACAGCTTTGGGGTATCAAAAGTTGAAGATTTTTTTCTCTTGTATCTTTCTGTAGAGCAATCATGGTATTGATCAAGAAAAAATTGCATTACTTTTAGGCCAAAGGAATGAGTTTAGCACTTAGTGGAGGTAAAAGAGTTAATCACACGTCCTAAATTGAGCTGATGGCTACGTACCTAGTGCACCCGATTAACTAATCTTTAATTTCTGTACCACACAGCCAGCATGTCCAGTTAACAAGGAAAAATGATTAAGGACAAAATGCTGAATATAATTCACTGTCACTAAATATAGGAATCTCTGAAGCCAACTATGTTGCTGATATGAAATGCAATGATAAGATCCAAATTGTGAGAAAAGGAATCCAACTTGGTTGGGATAGGAAAGACAAAAGAAAAACAAAGGATCTTTGGCCCATGACTCACTTCTGTTTGAAAAGATTTCTAAAGATTGAACTTGGGCCCATAGTGCACCTAACAGCACAATCTGTAGGCTGCCAAACAGCAGCTATCACACTGAAGCCAGCAGCTCCAGGTGAGAAAAAACTAAGTGGACAGAGCCTACCTTCTGAAGATGCTCTTCTTATCAGAGCTTCCTACGACCTTCCAAACTGAGGAGTTCCAAATTATGTACAGCCATAGGAGGAAAAAATACTTGGCCAGCTGTGGACATAGAATTTACTTACCTGCAGTTTATTTCCAGCTTCAGAACAATGTCTGCTTCTAACTTATAACCCACCACAACCCAGAAATTTAAGAATCTTATATTAAAGTGTCTTAACATAGTTTATTTTTGAAAGAAAATGACTACAGAGAAACAATTTTTAAAAACCACTATCCAACTATACATACAGTATACACATGTATGTGTATAAATACATAACATATATTGTACTCTCACTTAGAGGATGAAATCAAGTAGGTGCCCTGACCTATTCCCTATGTGGAAAGTTGAAAGAGAAGGGTTTAAAGATGGCTTTTTCCTAGGTTTGGTATATGCTTTGGAACATGTTTCACAGGATGGTACTTAGGGCTTTAATTAATTGGACAGAGCAATAATTACACATACAGAAAAGAAATGGCTAATGTCTTTAAAATGAGTCTTACAAATCAAGAAAAAGATAAACACCTCCATAGGAAGATAGGCAAAGGATATATACAGACAGTTCAAGAAAGGGAACAAAAAACAGGAAATAGACATATGAAAATATACTCTACCTTGCTCATAGTTTAAAAGTTCAAATTCAAATAATGATGAGATAGCAATTTTCACTCCCAATTGGCACGGACTAAAAAGACCAAATTTTACTTCTACTAATATATCCTATAGAAATACTCCTGTAAGTACACAGGGAAAAATGTCTATGGATAGTGGTTGTAGCATAGTTCCTAATAGCTAAAAATTGGAAACAAACCACTAAAAAGAATATGGTAGATCTATAGGTACTTGCACAGAAAGTGTTCCAAGATGCAGCAAGTAAAAAGAGCAAGTTATAAAAATGATAAAGAAAATGATTCAATTTTTTTTATATGCAAAGGAAAAAAAAAACTAATGCATATATACTAACATGTAAATACCAGCTATTTCTGGGGGTTGGCATTTTGGAGCACCTTCCATTTCTATCTTGTGTATTTCTGCAATATTTGATCATATATTAAAGGTAAAATAAAAATAATTTTTCAAAAATAACAGTACAAACATCACTTTGGTAGTTTTCTTGCCAAACATGTTAAATCTGAATCTAAACATGAGGAAACAATGATAAGATTGTGCGATATTGTATAAGAAAATCAACCTGGACTCCTAAAATTTATCAATTTTACGAAAAATGAAAAGAGGCAGGGAGACTGTTCTTGATTAAAAACAACTAAAGAGACCTAACAACTAAATGCACTGTGTGATCTTTTATTGGATCCTAATTTTACACAAAAAGATGTCACAACACTCTAAAGGACCTTATTGGGACACAATGGCATTGGCGAATCTAGGTGACAGAACAGTATTTCAAAGATTATATTTCGGGAAGTCTAGTATAGGAAATGCCCCCTTAACTGAAATGCATTGTGCCCCTCCATACTAGATGTTCCCATGTATATATATCTCTCTTTTAGTCTTGGTTATTTCAGGAAAGGAAGATGATTTTCTATCAAAGCTAAAACTCTAATTATTACTACGATTGTTGAGGGATACCAATACATTCATTTCTAGAATATCTTTTTTGGTTTCCAATTAATGCCTACATATTATAAAGTTGATTTATTATAAAGCTGGGGAATTTCTGCACTGGAGGGGATTATGGAGGTCACATGGGATCAACCCTCATCATTTTACAGATGAGCAAAGAAGCCCCAAAAGGCTAGTTGATTTACCTACAGGGAGAACTGGTTTTGGAAATCTTGACTCTGAGTTCAGTACTCTTACCATAAAGCCATTAAGATTTATTTAATCCTTGCTGAACATCAACAACAGAAGAGGTGTCATAATGGCCTGCCCTGACATTGGCCCCTTCCACAGGGAAAGAGTCTTAGCACTTCAGGAGGAATTGCTTCATGATCCTTAAGTAGCGAAGTGCCCACAACCCCTAGCACTTGTAATCATGCGGGCAGTCTGCCGAGTCCACGCCGAACCCAGACATGCCCTTTGCTTGACTTTTTTGTTACATAAGAAAGCACTAGGAGTTCAGGCCAACACTTTTTTCTCCTTAAAAAAAAGTACAAAAGACAAAGCAAACTAACTACTTATGGAAGATGGATAACAAAGAGTCCTAAGTCCGTTACCAACCCTCCTAATAAACATTTCACTCATGACACATTCCTGGTAGGCTTCAACCCACCTGGTAGAATGATGGGGGAGAGATTAAATCATTTGTACTTTATAAAATGTATCTCTTTCTCAACCGGACTAAGATGCCAGATTTACACAACCCCTGTTTTATATCTCCCTCTGAGAATAATCTCCTGATTTACACAGTGGATTTAAGGAAATCAAAAAGCTCTTCTCCCTAAAAGGATTTCCCTGACTGGCATATGCCTACTCCTGAGGGGGCCAATGGAATGCCCCACTCCTGCCAATGTTGGTGGCGAGAGTGTGACTTCTTGCAGTGGCACAGGTACTGGGGGTTAGAGCAGGCAGTGGGCGCTAGAGAGCACAGGAGCCACAAAGGTGAACAAGGCCAAAGTTTGTAGAGGTTAGTCCAAGTCTAAATAGCTGGAAGACCACATACGACCCCAAGTCTGGAGACTACCAAAACTGGGGCTGCAAAGTCAAAGGTTTGAAATTGAATGGAAATAGGCTTGCAGCACAGAAAGGTTGGGGCCAGGCAAGAGAGTCTGTTGGAAAATAGATACAGGTTCAAGCTGGCATGTGTGGCTTTCCACTTGTGGATGGCAGGGCCTGGTGTCTTGAATTGGCTGAAGTGGCCAGAATCAGGTGGAACCAGAAAAGCCACTGGTCAGTGAACCACACCTGAGAGCAATAGCGCCTGAGTTAGGGTCTGGAGTAAAAATTGGATCCCCAAATTCAAGGGGGTTAACAGGGTGTAAAGTCAAAGACAAACCCATTGTTGGTCCAGTAATCAAGTTTGGCAAATCAAGGAAGGAGCAAGAATCTAAGCAAGAAGTCACGGGAGCAGGCAGCCAAGGTCAATGTCAGAGGATTATAGTGCAGTGTAGGGAATGGGGATGGGTCAGAGTGATGTCAGGGCCAAAGAGTGGATGGTACAGCCACTTTTCATTCTGTTCCTGCTGCTCTGAATGGAGATGTATCTTGTGCCACTAAAGGTACCACTAGGAATTTGTTTATGGCTTCCTTGCAATTAACTGAAAATATGAAGCAGAAAGGAGAAGTTTGCTTATAGGGAAGAATATGTTTGTGTTGATAGGAAGTCCTTCTGGAAATATCCAGAATTCCAAACATGCAGGTATTTCCTTTATGCCAGGTCAGTAACGGGGGTGGGGAGGGGGAGTGGAATATGGCCAAAAGGACTGCTCCATGATCAACCTTATTGAGTTCTCTAACTGACTGGCTGGGGATTCATGGGTCAGGTCAAGATGCCTAAATTTGGGGGAGGGTATGTGATGTTACCACACCAGCAAGTCCTAACAGCTCAGCTCAGATACATGTATGCTTAAGCTCTAAGGGAATGGAATGAGGAAGCTCAGGTTCAAGGGAAGGCTAAGTTCCCAGCATGGAAGCCTGAGAACATGGCAGGGGAGAAAGGGAGGGTGAACCCTAAGGGTGCTCCAGAGCCTACTCAGAGAGAAGGGTAGAGAGTGGGGTCCAGCTTACGAGATGCCAGCATGCCTACCTCTACCCCAACCTTAACCACAGTAGCTCAGCTTTTGTCTATGTGATGTTGCATATTGATTTTCTGTGATTTTCTTTTATTTGGATTTAGCTCACTTGAAAACCACTACCCTATATCAGTAATGCCGAGTGCCATCTATGTTCTTAGCTCTGGTTGGATGCTATCTTGGTTATCATCTAGGACCTTCTCCTCAAGGAGTTTATAGTCTCTCTGGAAAGCCCAGTTTTATGCAATGGCAAAAAAGACAGAACTATATACAGTGGGACTTAACTGATGCTGGTGATATGTTGTTACAGGCTGCAAATGACTCAGTTGAGAGAAAAAAGAGATCCCTGGGTTGTCAGAGGTGGGGGCCATGTCAAAAAAGTACAAAAATTTCTACATTAGAAAAAAAATGTGGACCCTGAGCTGAGCCTTAGAGGAAAGGATTTGAAGAAGTGGGAGGGCATTCTAAACTGTGAGAACAGCTTGAGCAAAGGAATAGACATAGAAATGCTCAGGGCCAGTTTGGGAATCAGTAAATAGAGAAAACATATGGACAATGGACAGTGTTTTCCATTTTTTAAATTATTTATTCAGATTGTATCCTGAGCAACAACAATTTCTTTTGCTGTATAAATAGGCCCCAGTTATTTTAGTAGAACTGTAACACTGATGATCACTCAAGGAATGTTCCATGGAGCCTTCAGTTTTCCAAGAGCCAGGGGAAAATGTATAAATGTGTAAGAAATGGTCCAGAACATGAAACACTATCAATGAAACCTAAAATTTATGCAGAAGATTTGTGTTCCTAATCAGGTACTTGTCTCCCTTACCTTTCTCTCTCCTGGGTTTGTTCCTGATTTCCTATGCAAAATGTCTAAGGCTTTTGAGCTCACAGAGAGGATGGTGTCAGGGTTACAATTCAGGATGCCTGTCTCAAGTTTCCTTTAACCCATGATTTTGAACACAGAATTTCTATCTGCTTCCGTAATCTAAGAAACCACCAGAACTGTACAGAATTCCAATTCTCCTTATTCCTAAGATGAGAACTTTCCTCAGCTGGTATGTTTCAGAGGTTGGGATCGCAACTGCCTATACTTGAGAACATCACAATGCGTTTGTATATGTTATATGGTGTCCAAAAGAAAGAAGATATTTATATAGGTAGTTACTTCTAACAGTAGTTAAGTAAAGTAGGATAATTGTTAATTAATACAAATTTGTATTTTATTTGTAATTAGCATCATTTTTTATTTTCCTGTGCTCTACTTTCCAATCTGTTCCACTAGCATTTATGCATCACTGCATATTGTTCATTTTGGCCTAAGAAAGATTATGAATGAACAAATCCCTTTAATTTGTAGTTTTCCTTTGGGTTCCTCTTACTATACTATAGACTTAGGGCAAAAATGAACTGATGCTATCCTAAATTTTTAGCTTCCAGTCACAATGCAGTTGTTAAGAGGGAGACTAGAGTTCACTCACAGCTTTGAGTGATTAAAATTGTGTTAGCAGCAGCAGCGGCAACAAGCAAACTACTTTATTACAAAAACTTTCCTAGGAAAAATACCCCACAGTCAATCCTATCTTATATCTGAAGGGATCACTATCACATCTCCAAAAGTATGAAATAACACTACTAGTGATTCTACAAGTTTTTGCAAGAATTTGGAGTTGTGTCTAAGCCTTCACCCAAACCCCGGCTCTCTAAGTAAGAACGGGTGTTATTAAGTATCACTTTCATCCTTACAACGAGGTCCTTTTATGGTGTAATAAAACCACCACCAATAGCATTTCTGGCCATTCCAATAATCCTCCCAAATACCCCCAAATTATTAAAATACTCCTGGAATACACCCAACTTATCAAATGTAGTAACAACTGCCTACGAAAACGTCTTTTAATAGGCAGAATTTGTAGCCAAAGAGTATTATTTTCATGCAGTGTTTAAGATTTGCAGAATCCTTTTTTAGTGACTAAGGTTTTACTTGGTTCAGTCATTCAAACTGTGTAAGTTCTAGATTTCACGAAGATTTTCAGAGGAAGAAGGTGAAGGTATTCTTTTTGGACAGACTCTCTTTCATATGATAGCAACAATGGATTATACGAGGGTACTTCAAAAAGCTCATGGAAAAATAGAATTGAAAGTCAATACAAATCTTACATGAACTTTTTGCAGTACCCTCACTATATTAATCCACCAGCTAATTAGAAATTAAGTTCACAGGCATAACCTAGGCAAGCATGTGCTACATATATTTTTTGGTTCCCAACATCCCATCGTCTTTATCTCCGGGTATAAAAGAACTAAAATATAAATTAGAAGATTTCTACTTTAGAGACCAAATCAGGTTTTTCCATTTTGTTTCCAAAAAACACAAACGAAAAATCACATGTACACACACACACACACACACACACAAGATCAAAACAGAAAACAAAATAAAAAAACACTTTTCTGAGATGTAGATGAATAGATAACTTCTCTTCTGAGCATCCCTCAGTAAGATTCAAGTGCCCTTCTGTATTTTAGCATGATACATTTGTAAAGAGTGGCAATACACACAGGTGATGGAAATACACCTTTCCTTTCTTCCTCCAGTATGGTCTATTTAGGCTTTCCCAAACTGATATCACCCCCAGCACTATTGCCACTAAATGTGATTTGAACAAAGGGTTTGGGAGTAGTGGGAGAGGTAAGTATTACGGTAAAATTAGTTTTGGAAATGTGAGATGCAACATCTACCTTTTGGTTGATCTATCAAGCACGGTAGCATATGAAAAACTCAGCAAATCTGCAGTTAAATAAAGGTTTAACTTTGGTTATCTTATCATTTCTCAAGCTTTGTTGACCACAGAACCCCATTCCCCTCAAGGCTACGTGCTAGTATTGCATGGGCTACTTTTGGAAAAGGTGGCCTGTGTATGAGAATTGGCTTTCCATCAGACACAGGGGCTCAATGCTCTCTTTGCCACTTGATAGCTTTGAGATTTGGGGCGAGTTATTTATCCTCTCAGAGCCCGGTTTCCTCATCTGAATTATGTGGGAAATGATACCTATTGCACATGATCTTTTGAAGATATAGTAGATGTTCAATAAATGTTTATTCCCTTCTCCCCTTTACAAGTCATGGTAGCCTAAATCTTTTCATGTCTCAACATGCATTCCAAGATCCTCTCTAATATGACCACTTCCCTTTTCCAGTCTTATCTCCCAGTAACATGAAGGAAGGTTACCTCTGTTTTGTAGTAGACTCCCTTTAACATAACCCTACTAGCTGTGACTTACAACCTGAGGCAATTTCCTACCTTCTCTGTGCCTCAGTGTCCCTGCCTATCAAATGAGGGATAATAATGGTACCTACATCATAGGGTTGTGAAGATCAGTGGTTAATATTGATGAAGCACTCAGAATAACAACTGATATAAGGTAAGCACTCAATAATTTCAATAAAGCTACTAGGATTCTTATCTTCTAATCATATATTATGCTCCAGTCATGCTTGGCTCCTTACTTCCAAAGATACCTGATGATTTCTCATGTCCATGTCTTTGCTCTGGTCGATCCCTTCACTTGGAATGTCCCCTTTCACCTTTTCTCTCATCCTTCAAGCCCCATCTTGAATGCTACCTTCTTGATGAAGCCTTTCCAATTTCCTCTAACCAGGTGTCTTCCTCCTTGAAGGAATCCCCTCAGGGCCTTGTGGCTCTCTCCTGGCTCTTACCTGTTCTTTGTATCCCGTGAGTTCTATACTCCTGAAGGAGCTGGTGGTATTTATATTACCTCCCCCGCCAAACACACGCACCCCAGCACCCGGGAGTGTGATCAGGCTAACCACTCTGTAACCTTGGGCAAATCACTTCCCAGGAACCTTTGTTTCCTCTTTCCTGAAACAGTGAGTTGTGTGACCAACTCTAAAGCCACTTTCATCTCTACTCTTGTGTAAGACTAGCATACACTCTTTGGGCAGCCATATACCTGCTTATTTCAACTGAGTAGAAGGAACAAAGTTTGAGCCCAGAAACCTCTGTTCAGAAACCCTTGATTGCACAAAGGAAAAGAATGAAACCACCCAAATAAACAAACTGTAGCATATGATGGAATACTATGCAGCTTTAATGAAAAAAAAAAAAAAAGACTAGGACTCTTACCATGTGCTGATAAGGAAAGATCTCAAGGATGTATTAAGTGAAAAATGCAAGGGGCAGAACAGTGTAGTCTGCTACCTGTTGTGTAAGAAAAGGAGAGAAGTAATAGGAATATACATTTGGTTTTGTTTACATATGCCTAAGGAAACACTGGGCAGGTACCCTGGAAGAGCAGTACCTAAGAATATTTTCAACACAGTTGCTAATATGGAAAAGGGATGAAGTGTGACATGAATGGGGACAGGGTGCAAGTGAGACTTACAGTGCAGATCTTTTAACATCATTTTGATTTTTTTGTTTGTTTGTTTGTTTTTTAAAGATGACCGGTAAGGGGATTTTAACCCTTGACTTGGTGTTGTCAGCACCACGCTCTCCCAAGTGAGCCAGGGGCCAGCCTACATAATTTTGATTTTTAATAATGTGAATGTATTGCCTATTAAAAAAAAAAGCTAAAATTAAAAAAGAAACCTCTGTCACAATGAGTATTTTAAAC
This sequence comes from Galeopterus variegatus, assembly GCF_000696425.1. NCBI lineage: Eukaryota > Metazoa > Chordata > Mammalia > Dermoptera > Cynocephalidae > Galeopterus > Galeopterus variegatus. The sequence goes on from NW_007727020.1 coordinate 124,677, forward strand.
AAAAACATGTTTATTTTGCCTGATTATTTTCAGTTTCAGTAGGGCTAGGGAAGAACTAAGGAATGATTTACTAATTCATTGCTGCAACTGTGTTCTGGGGTATGAATCCCTATGGCAAACTTGTCACTGGAAAGGTGAAACTTGGACGTTTAAGGTATTCCTGGAGTTTCTTCTCAAGCCAGCCACAATGATTCTCCAACTCATGTCACCTGATTCAGATGCTCAGAAATTCGATGCCTCCGTCCATCTGGGATATAGCTGGAGATCATGTAAAAGGCCAGGAGTGGTGGTATCAGCACCCCCGTTCTTTCTGGAGGATCTGGAAGAATTTGGTTGAAGGGGAGGGAAGGGGAAACCTAGCAAATTCTCAAATTTCTTGGAGGACAAATTAACAGAGGAATCTGGAGATCATGTAAAAGGCCAGGAGTGGTGGTATCAGCACCCCCGTTCTTTCTGGAGGATCTGGAAGAATTTGGTTGAAAGGGAGGGAAGGGGAAACCTAGCAAATTCTCAAATTTCTTGGAGGACAAATTAACAGAGGAATGACTGGAGAGGGCTCTGATTTCTCTCTTAAGGATGGTTAGAGATGGATGCACCTACACTTCTATAGCTAAGACACAATTCAGAGAACACTTTAGGATAGCTTTCCTGGACTTCCCATACAATGTACACCTCAGATAGCATAAATCTTCACACCAAATGGGTGAAATCCCAGGTTCTTTTCAAATTCAGTTAACCCACCACCATAAGAAACTTAGACCTAAAATTTTTACTACAGAATCCCATAGCAATTTGAAATCTAGTATATGATTTTCTCAGCTTTCTTTCATTCAAGGTCCTCTTTGGAGAGAACCCTGAAAGTGTAAATGACTTGCAGCTGAGACAGGTCCGTGCTTACCCAGCATGTATTGCATTAAACCCCAGAACTCCTGCTTGGCCTCTCCTGAGAAGGCTTCAGAAGAGTTCTTCAAAGCAGACCTCATAAAAACAAACACCCCCACCTCTACCCTCATCTCCTGTCCCCTTCAAAAAACAAACAACAATACTGCTCTGTTCACCAAACACAAGGAGAATTCTCTACTTAAAGTATTTTCTTATTCCATATTGGCAGCACTTACTAAGGAGCGGATGACTTTCAAGTTGGGTGAACTTTGAAGCATCAGCACATAAGAATCCAGGTGCTTAAAACTTTTTCAAACTTAGATACACCCCACAGCTTTCATCTAAAAAAATCTTTTAAAAGTTATATTAATTTATATCAGTTTTAAAAAAGAATGTTTCACACCAAATTTTGAGTAATTCTATTTACATCAAAAACTAGTAAATAAAATGTCTAAAATCCTATTTCCCTTTTCAAACTTTCAGAAACAGCTTTACTATCAGATGAACCTGGGTTTGAATTCTGTTTTTCTCACTTCCTAGCTGTTAGATCTCAAGCAACTGACCCAACCTCTTTGTGCCTTGGTTTCCACATCAGTAAAATGAAATAATAATAGTATTATCACATAGATTAGTTGTGAGGATTAAATGAGTACACATAAAGTACTTAGCAGAGTGCCTATATATTAAAGGGGTCTTCAAAAAGTTCATGGAAAATGGCTATTATGAAAGAATTATGCATGGATTGCAAAAGTTTTTGCACCAAACTTGTTATAACATGTCTGAACAGGATCTAGTTTGAGGCTCTAAGAAGAGTAAGACATCAATTTGAGAAGAGCCCTGTCAGAGTAATATCAGTTCTGCAAAAATTGAAGCAAGAACAAACATCAAATTCATGGTAAAGTTTGGGTGGAAGAATGGTGACATCACTGATGCTTTATGAAATGTTTATGAGGACAATGCATCAAAGAAATCAGCAGTTTACAAATGGATAACTCACTTTAAGAAGGGACAAGATGTTGAAGATGGAGCTCTCAGCAGCAGACCATCCCCATCAATTAATGAGTAAAAAATTAACCCTGTTTGTGCCCCAACTGAAGAGGACTGAGGACTAACAGCAGAAAAAACAGCCAACACCACAGGCATCTCAATTGGTTCAACTTACACAATTCTGACTGAAAAATTACAGTTGAGCAAACTTTCCACTTGATGGATACCAAAACTGTTGTGCCCAGATCAGATGCAGAAAAGAGCAGAGCTTTCAACAGAAATTTTAAACAATTGGGATCAAGATCCTGAAACATTTCTCTGAAGAATTGTAACAGGAGATGAAACATGGCTTTACCAGTATGATCCTGAAGGCAGAGCACAATCAAAGCCATGGCTACCAAGGGGTGGAAGTGGTGGTCTAGTCAGAGCAAAGTGGACAGGTAAAGAGCAAAGGTCACAGCAACAGTGTAATACTCAAGGTATTTTGCTTGTTGACTTTGTGGAGGGCCAAAAAACAATAACATTTGCTTATTTTGAGAGTGTTTAGAGAAAGCTAACCAAAGTTTTAGCAGAAAAATACCCAAGAAACTTGCACCAGAGAGTCTTTCTCCAACACAACAATGTTCCTGCTCATTCCTCTCCTCAGACAAGGGCAATGTTGCAAGAGTTTTGCTGGGAAATCATTAGGCATTCACCTTATAGTCCTGATTTGGCTCCTTCTGACTTCTTTTTGGTTCCAAATCTTAAAAAAGTGTTTAAAGGACACCCATCTTTCTTCACTTAATAATATGAAAAAGACTGCATTGACATTGTTAAATTGCCAGGACCTTTAATTCATTAGGGATGGACTAAATGGCTGGTATCATTGCTTACAAAAGTGTCCTGAACTTGATGGAGCTTATGTTGAGAAATAAAGCTTATATTTTTTATTTTTATCTTTTAATTCCACTTTCCATGAACTTTTTGAAGTCCCTTGCATATATATACTCGTATGCACCAAAAATAATGTTCAAACAATAACAACAAAAAATTATCATACCTTGCATCTCATTTGGGGGAAATGTTTATCAATTGAAATTTAGCAAATGTTTTTTCATTTTTGTGATTTTTTTTAAAGACTCCTATTTCAGTCTTAAATAAAAAGCTTTTCATTAAGATTGAGCTCTTGCTTACTCTAACCCATGTGTAAAAGAAAGAACTCAAGAGAAGAAACCAGCCTGCAAACCAAGGAAAGCGAGCAAGGAAAGAATTTCATTGCTTCCATAGTAAATGTTCAGATAATCTTAGTATTTTTTTTTTTTGTCATCCCCCTGTCATCCTCTGAGAGTGAGATGTCACATTTATGCTATGACCATGAATCTAAACTCACCCAGCGTCTGAGGGCATAGGATGGAAAATAAGGTTACCCAACATCAGGAGTATGATTAAGAGGGCAAAGTGGCCAGAATCTAAGGACTCAGTCCAGACAGAAGAGTTTCTCCTCAAACAAACTGCATGTTAAATTTCTCTGGCCTCTATAGGGAAGTGGATTTTTTCCTCTTTGTTTCTCTGTTTCTCACCCATCATTAGCCTATGAATATTGGCAATTTCTTGGTTGAATTCTAGGCGTGAATCTAGCCCACTTCTGGAATCCTTTACATAGGCCAGCAAATTATGTCAATTGGGTGGTTTGTGGGAAGGTGGGGAGGGGACAGGGGGTTTATATTGAGGCAATGGCTCTCTGTCATTGCCAAGATCTTCTTTGGACTTCCAAAAGAATGAGTCCATGGCTGGCCAGTTAGCTCAATTGGTTAGAACATGGTGTTATAACACCAAGGTCTAGGGTTCAGATCCCCATACCGGCCAGCCATCCCCAACCCCCCAAAAAAGAAAAACAAAATCAAAAGAAAGACACTAGTCATGAAAATATTAGCCATGCCTGCCTTCTACTCACAGAAAAGCATCATGACTGGCCACCCACAGACACTGAGGCCATTATGATGGGGACACTATAGGAAGTCTGGAAATTAGTAACTTGACCTCAGTTTGGAGTTCTCGCTTTGTGGCATATTCCAAATTCTAGTTGCCTTTCTTCAGTTTTCCTGAGCCTAAAGAGTGAGGATGCCAGTTACTGAAGACCTCATTGACAATGTCTAGAACAGAGTTGTCCAATAGAAATATAATATGAGGCACATGTATCATTTAAATTTCTTCCAATAGCCACATTTAAACAAATAAAAAGAAATGGTGAAATTTTAAAAATAGATTTTAATTAATCTATTATGTCCAAGACAGTATCATGGCAACATATAATCAATATTTTAAAAATTGAGATATTTTACAATTCTTTTACTGTCTCTGAAATATGGTATATATGTAGATTTCATAAAATTTATAGTTAAAACAAGTAGATTCAAATAGCCAAGTCGTTTCAAACATACCTAAAAATTTTTCAATAACTGAACCAAAAATCAATTTTTAAATTCAAATCTTAATTAGTTAAAATTAAGCAAAATTAAAAATTCAGTTCCTCTGTCACTCTAGGCACATTTCATATGCTCAATGGCTACATGTGGCTACTGTATTGGACACTGCAGATTGAAAAGATGAAGGAAAATGTGCACATTGTTATGTGGAGTCATTGTACTCTGAGTTTTCCCTTCCTCATTCTTAGCTGCTACTTGCCAAAGAGAGATTTCAGAAACTTTTTTAAAAATTAATTTTAGTTTGGTTTTAACAGTAAAGACTCAGAACAACTCATATTTCTGTGGTGGGCTGATAATCAAATCCCTAAATCTATGCAGGTGGAATAGTTAACTCATATATGAGAGATAAATTGTGAAAAACCCTTTCTTAAAAGAGCATGTAGGAAAACTTTAAAGAACATGCAGAATCCCGTTTATCTAATGTGACTGGTGGTTGGTTGGTTATTGAAAAATGATGTTGAGCACCCCCCAATTGATGGCAGGAGTGTAGGACCTCAAGAGCTGAGGGCAGCTCCTCCTGACAGATGGCAGGAGCATGGGGTGCTGTTCTACAGACAGCCTGCCACTGCTGCAGAGCCTGCTGGCATGTGGGTGGTCTGCCACAGCAACTGCCACAGCCACCACTGCTGCCGCAAGATCAGCCTACCACCACAGCAGCAGCTACCACCACCACAGCAACTACTGCTGCCATACAGATGGCCCACTGACCACTTGACTGCACTGACACAGAGGGTCACCAGTGGAACCCAAAGAAAGAGGTGAGTGAGTGCATGTCCATGACTGAGTGGCCCAACCCACAGGGGAATTTGTGCTGCCCCCCATGGTAGCACATCTAGGGTAGGAGGTATGTGCACAGCCCATGTGACTGCCTTTATCTGGGAAAAGACACACGTGAAACCCCCAGAGAGTGCAGAGACCCAGGATAGCTAAACAGAGTAATGAAGAAAATTCTCAACCACCACCAACCCATCCCCCAACCACTTGAAGCAAGGAACCAGGAGAAGTCTCTGCCTGTAGAAACCCTTCCCAGGTCACCCATTCAAACTGAGGAGCTCCAGTATACCCCAGTGCACCCATTAGGGTCACAGGACACTAGCCAAGGTGCCAACAAGTCTGCCCAGGATCACCCACCACAGCCAAAGAGTGACAGGGCAACCAGGCACTTCTCTTAAGAACTGAAGAGCTTGCCCACATCCTTGACAACCCAAGATAGTGTCACTGACCTCAGCAAGGAATCACTAAGTGTATCAGTGCATAGGCCATGGTGCACTTAGTGCACACACAACTCCAGCATTGAATACAGCCAAAGAACCCACACAGAGACTACAATACTGAATCCACCTGGAACCAGTACAGAAACACCCTACTCAACAATCAATATAAAACACATCTACAGGAGGAAGTCTTTCTCCTTGAAGTCCACTCCAGAGTAATAGAAGAAGCACCCGCTCTACCAGATGACCAGACAACAATGTAGAAATACTAGAAATATGAAAAAACAAGAAAATATGACACCACCAAGGGAAGATGATAATTCTCAAGTACCAGATCCCATAGAGCAGGATACCCTTGAAATGACTGAAAAGGAATTCTGAGCAACAATCTTAAGAAAGCTCAAAGAGATAAGAGAACACTCAATTAGAGAACATAATGAAACAAAAAAAAAATGTCCAAGATATGAAGGAGGAAATTTACAGAGATTAATACCTTAAAGAAGAATGTAGCAGAACTTCTGAAGGATTCCAGCAACAAGCTAGAGCAAGCAGAAGAAAGAATTTCTGACCTTGAAGACAGCCTTTTCTAAATTGCCAAGGCAGACCAAAAGAAAAAGAAAAATGAATTTAAAAAGTGTAGGAAATCTAAGACAGTCAGCATACAACCTTAAGCACACAAACATCTGAATCATGGTGTTCTGGGAGGGGAGGAGAACATAAAAGGCATGAAAAACATATTCAATGAAATAATAGCAGAAAACTTCCCAGGTATAGAGAGAGACACAAACCTTCAGATCCAGGAGGCTCAAACATCCCCAAATAGATTTAATATAAAAAGGTCCTTTCTGAGACACATTATATTCAAACTGGCAAAAATAAAAGACAAAGAGAAAATCCTAAAAACAGCAAGGGAAAAGCATCAAGTCACCTATAAGGGAGTCCCTATTAGACTAACAGCAGACTTCTCAACAGAAATTCTACAGGCCAGAAGAGAATAGGATGATATATTCAAAATACTAACAAAAAAACCCTGCCAGCCAGGAATACGGTAGCTAGCAAGGCTACCCTTCAGAAATGAAAGAGAAATAGTATATTTCCCAGATGAACAAATACTGTGGGAATTCACCACTATATTACTGGTCCTATAAGAACCCTGCCAGCCAGGAATACGGTAGCTAGCAAGGCTACCCTTCAGAAATGAAAGAGAAATAATATATTTCCCAGATGAACAAATACTGTGGGAATTCACCACTATATTACTGGTCCTATAAGAAATCCTCAAGGAAGTCCTGTATATGGAATCCAAAAAATGATAACCACTACCATGAATACACAAGAAAGAACAAAACCCATTGGTAGAACAAAAATACAAACAAGAAAGAAAGCAAGTATATCTAACCATCTCAAAAAACCAACAAACCCTGGAGACAGACAATAAAAGGGGAAGAAAGGAACAAAAGATATTTAAAATATCCAAATGAAAATAGAACAATGCCACGAGTAAGACAATACCTTTCAATAACAACCTTAAATGTATTTTGAGGTTAAATTTCACCTCAAAATGCACAGACTGACTGGATTAAAAAGCTAGACCCAACTATATGTTGTCTACAGTAGACTTGCTTCACCTGTAAAGATGAACACAGACTAATAGTGAAGGGATGGAAAAAGATATACCATGCAAATAGAAACCAAAAGTGAGTAGGAGTAGCTATTCTTTTCTCAGATGAAATACACCTTAAACCAAAAAGCCATAAAAAGAGACAAGAAAGGCCATTATATAATGATAAAGGGATCTATCCAGCAAGGAGACATAACAATCAAATCATAAATATACACGCAACAACACTGCATATATATAACCCAGATATATAAAGCAAACACTATTAGACCTGAAGAAAGAGATAGACTGCAATACAATAATAGTTGGGAACTTGAACACCCCTCTCTCAGCATTGGAAAGATCATTTAGGCAACAAATCAACAGTTGAATACAGAATGTGAACTAAACTTTAGATCAATTGGACTTGGCAGATATCTATAGAACATTTCATGTGACAACTACAAAATACACATTATTCTCATGAGCACATGGAATATTCTCCAGGATAGACCACATGTTAGGTCACAAATCAAGTATCAACAAATTTTTAAAAACTGAAATCATTTCAAATATCTTCTTAGACCACAACAGATTAAAACTAGAAATCAAAAACAAGCGAACTCTGGAAACTATATGAATACATGGAAATTAAACAACATGTTCCTGAATGACCTATGAATCGAAGAAGAAATTAAACAGAAAATCAAAAAATTTCTTGAAACCAGTAAAAAAAAAAAAGACACACCATATCAAAACCTGTGTGATACTGCAAAAGCAGTACCAAGAGGGCAGTTTATTGCAATAAATGCTTACATCAAAAGAATAGAAAGATTTCAAGTAAACAACCTAATGTTACACCTCAGAGAACTAGAAAAATAACAACAATCCAATTCAAAAATTAGTAGATGGAAAGAAATAAATAAGATCAGAGCAGAACTAAGTGAAATAGAGACCCCCAAAATGATACAAGAAATCAATGAAACAAAAAGTTGTTTTCTTGAGAAGATAAACAAAATATAAAAACCATTACTTAGGCTAAGTAAAAAAAAAAAGAAGAAAGAAGATCCAAATAACAAAAATCAGAAATGAAAAAGGAGACATTACAGCCAATACTACTGAAATACAAAGAATCATTAGAGACTATTATAAACAACTATATGCTAACAAATTTGAAAACGTGGAGAAAATGGATAAATTTCTGGACACATACAAACTACCAAAATTGAACCAAGAAGAAATAGAAAACCTGAACAGACAAATAACAAGCAATGAGATTGAAGCAGTAATCAGCAGTCTCTCAACAAAGAAAAGCTTGGGACCAGATGGCTTTAAAGCCGAATTCTACCAAACCTTTAAAAGAGGAATTAACACAATTCTCTTCAAACTACTCCAAAAATTGAAACAGAGGCCACTCTCCCAAACTCATTCTATGGGGCCAGCATCACCCTGATTCCAAAACCAGAAAAAGATACAACAAAAAAGAAAAGTACAGACCACTATCTCTGATAAACATAGATGCAAAAATCCTCAACAAAATATTAGCAATCAGAATACAGCAACACATCAAAAAAATTATACTCCATGTTCAAGTTGGATTCATCCCAGGGATGCAAGGATTGTTCAACACATGCAAGTCAATAAATATGATACACCACATCAACAAAATCAAAGACAAAAAACCATATGATTATCTCAATAGACACAGAAAAAGCATTTGACAAAATTCAACATCCCTTTATGACAAAGACTCTCAGAAAATTAAGTATGGAAGGGAAGTATCTCTACAGAATAAAAGCCATATATGACAAATCCACTGCCAATATAATCCTAAATGGGGAAACACTGACAGCTTTTCTCTTAAGAGTATAAACAAGACAAGGATGCCCACTCTCACCACTCCTATTTAACATAGGAGTAGAAGTACTAGACAGAGCAATCAGGCAAGAGAAAGAACTAAAGGACATCCAGACTGGAAAATATGAAGTCACCCTGTCCCTGTTTGCAGATGACATGATCTCATATATAGAAAAACCTAAAGACTCTACCAAAAAACTCCCAGAGCTGATAAATGGATTCAGCAAAGTTGCAGGATACGAAATCAGCATGCAAAAATCAGTAGCATTTTAATACTCTAGTAATGAACTAGCAGAAAAAGAAATCAAGAAAGCAAGCCCATCTACAATAGTCACCAAAAAAAAAAAAAAAAAAAAAAAAAATAGGAATAAATTTAGCCAAGGAGGTGAAAGATCTCTACAATAAAAACTACAAATCACTGCTGAAAGAAATTAAAGGAGGACACAAAAAGATGGAAAGACATTCCATGCTCTTCAATAGGAAGAATTAGCATTGTGAAAATGTCCATACTACCCAAAGTGGTTGAGAGATGCAATGCAATTTCCATCAAAACACCAATGACATTCTTTTCAGAAATACAAAAAACAACCCTAATGTTCATATAGAACAACAAAAGACCCTGAGAAGCCAAAGCAATCTTGAGCAAAAATAAATAAATAAATAAAGCCAGAGGCATTATACTACCAGATGCAATGCAATTTCCATCAAAACACCAATGACATTCTTTTCAGAAATACAAAAAACAACCCTAACGTTCATATAGAGCAACAAAAGACCCTGAGAAGCCAAAGCAATCTTGAGCAAAAATAAATAAATAAATAAAGCCAGAGGCATTATACTACCTGACTTCAAATTATACTACAAAGCTATAGTAACCAAAACAGCATGGTACTAGCATAAAAACAGACACTCAGACCAATGGGACAGAATAGAGAACCCAGAAATCAAATCACATACTTATGGCCAACTGATCCTTGACAAAGGCAACAATAACATACATTAGGGAAAAGACTGCCTCTTCAATAAATGGTGCTGGAAAAACTGGACATCCATAGGTAGAAAAATGAAACCAGAACTATACTTCTTCCCATATACCAAAATCAACTCAAATTGGATTAAAGACTTAAAGAACCAAAACTATAAACTCCTAAAAGAAAACATAGGGGAAAAACTTCAGGAAATAGGACTGGGCAAAGACTTTACAAATAAGACTCTAAAAGTAGAGCCAGCCCGTGGCTCACTTGGGAGAGTGTAGTGCTGATAACACCAAGGCCACAGGTTTGGATCCCTATATAGGGATGGCCAATTAGCTCACTTGGGAGAGCATGGTGCTGACAACACCAAGTCAAGGGTTAAGATCCCCTTACTGGTCATCTTAAGTAAAAAAAAAAAAAAAGACTCTAAAAGCATAGGCAATGAAAGAAAAAATAGGCAAATGGAATTCTATCAAAGTAAAAAGCTTCTGCACAGCAAAATAAACAATTAAGAGAGTGAAAAGAGAACATACAGAATGGGAGAAAATATTTGCAAACTATTCATCTGACAAGGGATTAATATCCATAATATACAAGGAACTCAAACAGCTTAACAGTAAAAAAAACAAGTAACCTGATTAAAAAATGGGCAAAGGAGCTGAATAGGCATTTTCAAAGGAAGACATAAAAATGGCTGAAAGACACATGAAAAAATGCTCAGCATCACTAAGCAACAGGGAAATGCAAATCAGAACCACATTGAGATCATCTCACCCAGTTAGACTGGCTCTTATAAAAAATATGGAGAACTGTGGCTTTGTCCCCCATGGATTTGTCACCCCACTTCCCCTGGGTGATGGAGCCACAAAGAATTACTCAAAGCCCATCGCATCTGAGCAGTGAGAAACCCCAAAGTGGTTAACTTCCCCAGAACCCTCAAGCAAGAGGCATCCCTTCCCTGGGAAATTAACCCTGAATTAGGGTTCTCTTTCTGCATTTGTTTTCCAGACCAGGAAGTTACAGGAAGAGAACATAGTTATAGTTTAACAATATAGGCTGGTAACTTTCAGTGAAACAAGTCAGATGACATTCCATTAGGCAATTAAGTGATCCACCAACAAAAGCTTGATCTTAGCAAACATTCCTTCTCCCTCCACCAATTTTCCAGTATCTTTATATAATGATCAGTAACTAGTCCGTCCTTGAGCCAGCAACCTTGCTGTGCCATAAATCTTTATCTTACATCAGAGACTTAATAGCCTGAGGAAAATTTCCTGTCCTCCACAAGGTCAATATTTGAAACTGCAAGGCTTTGGAAAACCAGGCCCTGTGAAGTACATTTGCTTTAAGAATCCTCTACAGAGAATAACAAATGCTGGCTTGGATGTGGAGAAAGGGGAACCCTCCTACACTGTTGGTGGGACTGTAAATTGGTGCAGCAATTATGGAAAATGGTATGGAGGTTCCTCAAACAATTACAGATAGAATTGTCATACAACCCAGCAATCCCACTGCTGGGTATATACCCAAAGGAATGAAAACCATTATGTTGAAGGGATACCTGCCCTCCCATGCTTATTGCAGCTGTATTTACAGTAGCCAAGAGTTGGAACCAATCTAAATGTCCATCATCAGATGACTGGTTAAGGAAAATGTATTATATATATGTGCACAGTGAAATACTACCTTGCCATAAAAAAGAATGAAATCTGACATTTGCAGCAACATGGATGAACTTAAGAGAAAATCATGTTAAGTGAAATAAGCCAGTCACAGAAATAGAAATACTGCGTGTCCTCACTAAGTGGGAGCTAAAAAAATAAACAAATAAACAAAAAAAGAAAGAAGGAAAGAAACAACGAGCACAATAATTTGCTGAACTGTGAAAAGGAGAGAATAGAACTGAGACCACCAGAGGAGAGAAAGGAGAAGGGGGAGATGGGGCTAGCAAGAAATGTTAAAGGGCCACAAAAACTGATCACATCATATGGTGTTGTGAATACTAACTATCCTGATTTGAGCACCACATATTGCACACAGGCATTGATATTCAATGCTGTACCCCACAGATATGTATGATCAATTATGTCTCAATAAAAAAAGAAAAAGAAAAATTATGTGATGTCAAATGAGGAACTAATAAAAAAGTCATTTTCATTTCAAATTACATTTTTTTTTAACTGAGGGGAAATGCATATAATGTAAAATTAACCATTTTCTAGTTACTATTTCAGTGGCATTTTGTATGTTAACTATGTTTTACAACTACCAGCTCTGTCTAGTTCCAAAACATTTTAATCACTCTAAAATAAACCCCTATATCCATTATCCCCAATCCACCCCACCCTCCAGCCCTTGGCAGCCACCAATCTGTTTTCTGTCTCTATGAATTTAACTATTCTGGATATTTCATATAAATGGAATCATATAACATGAGACTTTTTGTGTCTGGCTTCTTTCACTTAGCGTTATGTTTTTGAGATTATCTACATTGTAGCAGGCATCAGTACTTCTTTCCTTTTTATGGCTGAATTGTATTTCATTATATGTATATACCACATTTTGTTTACCTGAATCCATTGATAGACATTTGGGTTGTTTCCATCTTTTGGTTGTTATAATGCTACTATGAACATTGGTGTACAAATATTTGTTTGAGTACACATGTTTTCAATTCTTTTGGGCAAATACCTAGGAGTGGGATTGCTGGGTCATACAGCAATTCTGTGTTCAACTTTTTGAGGATCTGCCAAACTCTTTTCCACAGCAGCTGTACCATTTTACATTCCTACTAGCAATATATGAGACTGAATTTCTCCACATTCTTACCAACACTTGTTATTTTCCATCTGCTTTTTTTTTTCCTTCCTCAAATTAAAGCCATCTTAGTGAGTGTGAAGGGGCATCTCGTAGTGATTTTGATTTGCATTTGCCTAATGACTAATGATGTTGAGCATACTTTCATGAGCTTGTTGGCCATTTGTATTTTTCTTTGGAGAACTGTCTATTCAGGTCCTTTGCTCACTTTTAATTGGGTTGTTCGTGTTTTTGGTGTTAAGTTGTAAGAGTTCTTTACATACTCGGGATACTAGATCCTTATCAGATATGTGATTTGCAAATATTTTCTCCTATACATTGCCTTTTCACTTTCTTGATAATGTCCTTTGATGCATAAGTCTTAAATTTTGATGAAGTCCAATTTGTCTATTTTTGTTGTTGCTCAAGCTTTTGGTGCCATATTTAAGAATCAATTGTCTAATCCTTGAATTACATTTTGAAAGACAAAGAAACTGATAGATTTAAATGTGGAGACACAAATACTTTAATGTTTTATTTTAGCTTGAAACGTAATAAATGTAGATTCACCTGCTAATCTTTGGATACATTTACTGAGTGAAAGGCCACCTCTTTTTTCATGTGAGCCACAGCTATATTACACACACTTTTGTCTTCTTTTAAAAACTTAGAGATGCTTGCAAAGCAACCTGACTTGAAATATTTCAAGGTTTTTATGATTTCCATCCCTGCCCAATTTTTTATTGTTATCTGCCTACGCATAATTCGATGGCAATATTTTTAGCCTTTAATCAGACATTTCAAAAGCATGCAATTAAGTTTCACTGAAATAACTCTTTTCACACTCATATTTAATTGGTTTATGTAATGATTAATTATGATATGTATAACTGGCATAAACAAATTTGGGAACAGACCCAACTGACTTGATAAATATACAGCACAATTGATGGGAGCTAAAATATATGAGTACAGCAAAGTATAGCTACTAGCTAAGTGGGTTTGGTTTGCTATGGACATCAGTCAATATGCTTACTACACAGGGGGAATAAAGAGTGTAATCCAACAAGTGGGTTGTGAAGAAGTTAAGAGAGTGTCTACTATTCTAGAGTTCTAAATTCAGAATTACTTTTTAATACTTTATATTTAAAAAAATTGGTAACATATACATAACATAAAATTTGTCATTTTAACCAATTTTAAGTGTACAGTTCAGTAGCATTAAGTACATTCACACTGTTGTGTAAGCATCACCGCTGCTCATCTCCAGACCTTTTTATCATCTTGCAAAACAGAATTACTTTTTAATAATTAAATACAATGCCCAGGCACACAGCTCTGATATGTTACCTTCTGAGATCTCTTTGGTACTTACTAGCTGTGAGAACTTGGGCAACTCACTTAACCCTCCGGCCCTCAATTTTCTCATCTACAAAATGGGGTATCTACCCTCACAGAACAGACAAAACAAATAAATGACATTTGTTAAAACACTTTAAATGCTGGAAAGCATTTTATAGTTGCTACTCTAGTTATAATTAGTATTGTTAACAGAAAAAAATGGAAGATCCTTTATGGAAATCTGAGGCCATATAGTTTGGTCATTTTATAAATATTACTTCTATATGTTTACATTACCATGTATTCAGATTTATCATTATATATACCTTATACTTCTTTATTGATTGATTGTTCCCATTACTAGAATGAAAGATCCATGAAGGCAATTAATTTTTACTGTTTTGCCCAGCGCTCTATTTCATAGCTTAGAATAGTACAAGGCATACATATTTCTTGAATAAATGAAAGAATGAATTACTTTATATAGCAGTAAATGTGTTATCAGTGCTTTAAAAGTACTCATTTATGATAATGATAGTTTAAACACATAAGTCTTTAGGTTTTCCCAGGGCAAGCTTAAGATGTATGAATCCTCAAATGAAAACTTTCTAATATGAGAAAACTCCCAGACTTACTTCAGGGTTAAAAGAAAGTCAAGTTTAGGAGTAAATAGATATTAAGAAAATTCATTCAAGTTCAGAATGTGTTCTGATTTGAAAGTTTTAAACTATTGTCACTACAATAAAAGATGGGTTTTAATTGGGTTAATACGATATAACCAAGGAAATGCTTAAAGTATCATTCTCCCTTCTAAACAAAACAGGTTGTGGCAGACAATACTACTGTTTATCAATATCTGCAGACAATACTACTGTTTATCAATATCTGCTTTCAGGTGTAGCTATGTGACTTATTTTGGCAAAAGAAATGTGGGAAGGTAAGTATGTGTCAGTTCCAGGTGGAAGATTTAATTCCTGGTACTTAGCCGTCCATTACACACTTCTCTTACAATGGAGATTGTGGATGGCATCTTCATTGATAGAATATTAAAGTATTCTGCAATACTAAGTTGGCACATGGAAGACAGCCTCCCCAGAGAATCTGTTGGAACCACGGTTGACTTTATAAAGTAATGAATGAACTTTTGTTGACTTGGGACTTGTGCATGATACTGATATTTGGGAACTATGTGTTATGGCATCATAACATAGTCTATAATTTCTAATATACTGTATATGTAAACAAGATTTTCTTCCACATTTTGATGAAGAGTTAAAATTATAATTTATATCTGCAAAAACTTTGTAATGAAGTACTATTTCTATGGGAGACAAAGCCATATAAAATCACAGGATTTTAAAAAATGGAGAGTAGTGTTGGGGCTCAGAAAGTGACACCCAAGTCTATGGTCATGCTACCCTGAACGTGCCCAGTCTTGTCTAAAGCTAAGCAGGGTCGGGCCTGGTTAGTACTTGGATGGCAGAAAGTGACACCCCAAAGCGAAGACCTCAGAAGCAGCCTCAAATGTAAAATTTTCCTCTGACCTCCTGCCATCCTGTCTTTCAGCCTCATTCTCCCCGAGGCAAGTAGTAGAAACTAGAATCCCTCTGTCCCAAGGCGGGTCATAGAAACCAGAATCCCCTGTCCCCAAAGCCAGCATAAAGACTAAATTTATACTCTCATCTTTCCCCCCACCTTTCTGTCTTGGAGCTGGCCATAAAGAAATTCTCTGACCTACCTTGTCTGATTGTCATAAGACCCCTTTTTCAGAAAGGGTCCTTGCCTTATACCCTGGACGTATGAATGCTACAGAGAGGCCAAAAAGAATCTGAACAAACAGGACTTGCTGGGTTTCCCCACTCAGTCTATTAGCATTAGATCATACTTCTGTTGTCCAATCACACTGCTGTGCCTGCTTCATAGAACCTGAGCATAAATATGGACAGTTTTCCCTGTATCTTTGGGTCTTCATTCTGAAGGCTCTCATGTCATGTAACTATGATAAAACTATAATAAAATTTGTTGTGCCTTTTTTTTTCATATTAATCTGTATTTATCAGGTGATTTTTCAGAGAACTTTCATGGGGTTGAAGGAGATATCTTCCCTTGGCCCGTATCTAGTATGTTACAGGTATTATACTAATGAGTTTTAAATCCTTTAAATCAACCTTTATTCTAATGTGAGGATAAACTTCAACAAAGCTGCTTCTGGGAATAATCCTTCCGAGTGGCCACCACTACCAACTAAGGCTTTTTATCTTTCTCTACATTTTTGCCTTCCACAGAGATGTCTTCTCTAATATCTCCAGATTTAGACTGTCTTTTCTTCAAATTGTTACTGCTGTTTCATCCCTGGTACAATGGCCTACCCTGGATGATTTTTTCCACTAAAGGGTAGGAATTTGAAATTGTGAGGCAGGTATTTATAGTGAAACTCTGAATCCTTGTCTTTCACATTTTTGAATAATTACTGGCACCTTAACTAGAGTAACTTGCTGAGGTTGTGTGTGGCCTTCCTTATTTGAGAAAATTTTTAAAACTTAAATGGGTGTAGAATGGGGCAGGGGAGGTGAGTCATCCATCAAATGAATATTTATTTAAGTAGGAGTACTGTTATCTGTGATAAAGGAAGCACTTAAGAGTCACCATTTCAGAATAACACTGAAAGAATTTAAATGGAGGCATTTCCCAGTATTGTCATTTGTTTTCTTTGGTGTTCTATTAGCATTGTGGGTAGGGAGATGCATGGGAAAAAATAAATAAGGGAAAGGGAAACATCTTTCATTTCTAGTGGACTCCCTGTACTACCTAATGAGAGCAGCAGCTTCTATGTTGATTCTGTACAATTCAATTCAACAAATACTTTTTGGTTACCTCCTAAGTGCCTACTGTGTACACAGTGAACAAACAGGCAAAAAACCCTGCCATTGGGGAGTTTACCTTTTGGTTGTATTGATCAACCTTCTGAGAAAAATGTTAAATTATTTGCCTTCCTCAATTTTTTTCATATATATCAAAAGTAAACATTGGTACAAACATTCAAACTGATGGTGAAGGCCTAAAAGAAAGACTCATCTTCAATCTAGTGTAACAATTTCATTTAGTTTTATTTTTTAAATTTCATTTTAAAAAACCCTATAAAAATATAAACCCATCAGGCTGGGTTCTATCAATTTGAGCTATAAGCATGATCCAAACTATTTAACTATCTTCTATGTCTGTTTTTATCCAAGTGTTCAGGTTTTTAGGAGAAAAAAAGTCCATTTCTCTAGACTGTTTTCTAAACGGCATTTCTGTTCGTGCTCATGGTGATTCCATCATCTCTTCTTCCAGACAGTGGCGGTCCCACAATTTCTCTACACAGCCGAGGGGGCTGACAGGGTGGGCAAACTGGTTGGCAAGAGGCGCTGGCACTTGACAAAAACTCGAGGAAACGTCCGGTGTCAGTCTCAGGGAACTGGGGTAGGGGAGAACTCCAGTCCTCAAGCCACTCCGGCGGCGGCCTCCAGCCAAGCCGGGATGGCCCATCCCCGAAGAGTGACTAGGTAAGAGCACCGGTCTCAGGATGAAGTTGAGCCAGTGCTGGGCGAGAGAAACAGGAGTTGATGAACCACTTGTAGGGTCTATTCCCAGCGGCCCAAGGGGAAAGGGTGAAAAAGCATCCACAGAGGAGGAAAACATTAACCTCGCCGAGGAACAATCCCCTCCCCACAACGCCCAAGGTTTCCTCAGAGGTCACCGTCATCCTCTCCCCGCTGGGCGGAACCTACAAGGCATCACCACCCAAATCTAAAACCAACCATGCAAATGACGTTCCCAAACCTCCCTAAACACTCTCTCCACCGCGTTCCAAACGCAAACATCGCGCGGGGGAAGAGGCTGCACAGTCACGCAGAAAATTAGGCTGCCCCTTTCCATGGCGATAATCAAATTAGCCTCAAATTAAACGTGAAATTGGCCCTTGCCGGCTGTGCGGACAAAGCCCCCATTGTCTCTCGGCTCGGGCAGCGGCGGTAGCGGTGCCCTCCCCACCTGGGCCAGCCCCGGTCTGTCCCCGTCGCGGGGAACGAGTCGCGGCTACGTCCGGGAAGAGCCTCGGCTTGGGAGAGCGTGGACGCGCCCGCGGTTCGGCTCTCGCGTCAAGCAGGCGCTGCGGGGGCGGCTGCGGAGCGCGGGGTAAGAGCCGAGGGTCAGCGAAAGGGAGGATCCGAGGCAGGCCGGGAGCGCAAGCAGGAGGGCGGAGGGCGGAGGGCGTGCGGGAGAGCGCCTGAGTGCGCGCGTCTGTGCGCGCACCCGGCGCCGCGCGCGCCCTCTCCCCGCCCCTCGCCCCCTCCCTGC